>NW_022885533.1:0-18535 GCF_011952205.1 Bombus bifarius
TAAACAAAGAATACTGAATAACGAAGTATTTTTCGGTTAAGGATTTCTTTCGTTATTCATAATTAATAATTATTATACATAGCAATTTCGACAAAGTAACGAAGATGTAGAGTAGAATTCGAGTACGATAAGTAGTCACAGAAAATTTATCTTTTCTCCAATTGATTGCGTCTCCTAGTTTAATGGTGTTTTATAAACGGGCCGCTTATCTTGAAAATGGTAAATCCATTTTCCTTTGTTTCGGAATATTGAAACATTACGTTCGAGTGGACTATTTTACTACGTTTTATGACCTTGAGTGACCTTAAATGACCGCGATATTTAAATCCGTCTTCAAAAGAGCAACAATGGGACAAATAGGTATTCAAAACTACACGGCTACACTTAAAAAAAAACGAAGCCTATTAAAGTGTTCTTTAAAACTCGTAAACGCGTCCATCTGAGAAAAACTTTTTCCATCGCGTAATAGCCTCCTCGAAACCAAACAACTTTTGTTTCAAACATTTCCCTGCGTCTCAAAAAATTGAAAGAATTATTCAGGTGGTTTGCTGTTGAAGACTCAGCCTGTATATCCCCAAAATTCCATGTAGTTCCGATTGTTAGGCAAACTGATATTGTAATCTAACACGAGTCAACCTCATCAAGGGGCGAGAGGGAGGGGGTGTCAATAGACTAAACACAGAAGTATTCGCCTCTATATGTACCTCTATTCGCTATTTTGAACATGAACAGAAAGATAAAGTACGGAGTGGGTGAGAAAAGCATTAAGAATTTTGATCCAGCATTTTTTAATCTCTTTATTGTGACATGAAAACTACGGAAAAAGTAATTTAAAAAAGCGACCAGATATCAATGACCTACGAAAAAGATAAAATTCATCCGGACAGAAAGAAGGAAGAAAACTATTTAACGTTTCATCAGAGAAAAAGAATCGAGGAAAAGGCTTGGTTATTGATCTTGTGAGACAGGAACGTCATAAATGCTAGTATAGGTAATCTTGCAGAAGTTGTTAAGAATCTTTATCGTAGTTTGGTATGAAAAATATCGAATAATTTGGATTTCGAATCACATACAAATTAAGATGCAGGGGAGAGTCGCACGGTACCTTGTGCTAGAGTTGATAAAAGTGAAAATTTACAAAGTGACTTTATAGCACAAATGGAACTTGATAAAAGTAGGAAAATTAATTTTATGAAATTCAATAATACGAATTGACGAATTAACAATGTGCAAGAATAGTAATGTCGGAATTTGTAGGAAACGAAAAATTGTCGTCCAGTACCGATCAATTATTTAATTATTTGATCTTTTGCTCTAAATGGTTAATAATGTTTTAAAAAGTCCTCTAGATGTCAGTATACATATTCTTATTCAAATTTGATTATTATGTATATCGTATGGAAAATACTTAATATTTTCTTGATCTGCGCATTCGACGTGTGCCCAGACTTCACATTCGTCGTTTTTGAAACATTGAAAGCTTCAGTGACCTGTCTTTGGGCCATTTTATTTTTGAAGAGTAGCTTCGAAGCCCCCATTCATGTTCTCCTCTGACCATTTCTCTCTTTTCTGTTTTGGACTTTCAAACATTTTTCTATGGGAAAAGGTAGAAGAAAAATTAAACGGACACCTTCTAATTTAGTCTCAGTTGCCAAAATATTGAACTTACAGGTAAAAGAAATTCGGTCTATGACTAAATCATCGGTATTGGACGACAAATACGTTGAACAAATACGTTTTAGATTATAATGTATATAATATACAAAGGAAATTATAAAAGTGGGGCAAATAATTAGTAATTACACTTAATAAATTAGATATAGTATACATTAAAAAACATTTTACTTACCTGAAAAACAACATGTCAACTCTAGAAAATAATTTTTAATTTTCGAAATATCAATGTATATGTTTGACATATCAGATCAATATGGCTCCGAAATATGTTACACGGAATTGTTCATTTTCATTTGTTTGTTCCAATAAAAGCGCTAATATCTGGTGAAAAATCCTATGTATTTAGAAATTAACAGAAGTGTTAAGTGAGCTGTTATTTTGCCCGCATTGTATTTCTTACATGTAATGCCTGTTACACGTTTTATCTTTAAAATAGCAAACTCATTATTTACTCGAGATTTATTCCTAGCGCACGAATATTTTTCAATAGAGCGATGCAAAGTTTTACTGTATCTCGGATCATCACAAGTTAATCAAAATCTTGAGGATTCGATTTCACCTGCTCAAAGTGACTTTTGCAGGCAAAAGAAATTGTTCCTCGGATACTTTAATATTTTTTACTAAATTTCATCAAAAATAGAATTTTATTTGCTAATAGAAGATAACTATGTTTTGGTACTCCTACAGAACAATATCACGACATTCGCTAAAATTACAAATATTGTACGGTATATTCACTACAAGGCTAATTGAAATAGCTTGTAATCCAACATATAAGAATGCTACTTGCAAAGTATTTTTGCTAGTAACAGTTTAAAGTAGAGAGATATTCCTAAAAAATCATATATTTTATACATATATGTACGTAGTATATACAGTGGATATAACTATGTTTCTGAATTTATAAAATAACAATTGTCTTGTAATACGTAAAAATCTCGAGAAGATTTAAATAAAAATTTCGATTATTTGTTTGAAAATAATTTATTATTTGCACTGAAATGTTACATCTCGAATGCACTGTACTTTGTTACGCGATTCGTTCCTGCACAATTTTTTCAGCAAGCTATCTACATAAACAATACATGATAAAAACAAAATTAGGTATATTAGTTCCACCAGTATTTTAATTCAAATTAATAATTTACTGAAGAACATTTATTAACACGTTGACTACCACGACACCCGCATTCGGGTGTCAGCAAAGTTTCTGGTCAGGCCGCGTAACCCATATTCGGGTGTCGCTTATTTGACTACTTGCTAAGGATCGTCGTAGGTATTTGAAAAGATATTTCATAATAATAAAACTGTTGAATTGTTATAAAATAAAAATACGTTGTAATACGTTGTAAATAAAAATTGTTATAAAATAGAAAATATAAAATAAAAATAAAATAAAAAAAAACATTCTATACATAGCTGAGGTTGGTCGGGACAATTTGGACAAGAAGTTGTTGTTTTCTTCAAATTCTTTTGTGCCTTTGTTCGGTCCATTCGACGTCTTTTACTTGCATAACATAGTTTGCACGCGCGTCTAATGCTTCTTCCGGAATCATTTTTCCGAACGGCGATATTGTGCTGACTCTGTCGAAGACAAGGATTCTTCGTATTTTTAGACAACCCTAATAATTTTGCAACTAGTAATTGTCTAAATATTCCAATATTTATATTTTTCCTTGTTGCAATTTTGTGAACCGTCAAAGCGTTTACAACAGAAATTCCCAGAAGGAATTGTATGCCACGTTTTCTGTACCATTTGATTCCTTTTCTAATTGTGGTGGCATAAGAAACCATTTGATCGGAATAATCTATACCACACTTTCCTTCGTTATATTCGACAACAGCTAGCGGTTTTAATGTAGCGAACAAGCGAAACGAAAGATCATTCTTGAGACCACCACTTGAGCGATTCGCATTACTAAAATATCGATAGGAGCACCTAGCAGAGAACGCTTGGTACTGCTGTACGCGTGGCCTGACGCAGATTTTTTTGAAAACACGCGTGGCAGTCAATGTGTTAATAAACTATTAAACTACATGTCGTGAAGAAGTATCCCCTTTATGAACATTTATTAATAGCTCTAGAGTTGATAATATTAGCTTGAGGAAGTTCTGTATGTACGTGTAATTGATAGTACTCGCGTACACCTGTGCGTGTAAAACGTTTCAAGTTAATAAAGAGAACATGATACACGTGGAATAGGTATGAATAAAAATTACAAGAAGCCGGAGAATATTCTAAAACATATGCCATGATAAAATATAAATTGTAAAGAGTTATAGATCATGTTATTATATATTAAAATTATGCTTAACAAGCAGATATTAGCGTAAATATGACGCTGCGTTAATTAAATCCAACAATATTGAGAAAAGAACAAATTGAACAATACCTAGAAATAATTTAGAAAAACACTGTTAGATCAATTTCAAATTGGGTTTTCTTTACTCGATGTCAAACTTAACTCTTATTCGTCTTTTGCATAAACTCTTTTCGTGATATGAAACTTTAGAGTTGACATGCTGCTGGTATTAATTGCACACGCAGAATAAGATTTTCCAAATTGAACCGAAACGATTTAGACAGAAAAATGTAATACTTTCAATATTCATAACAATTATTTATGCATTCCGCATATAAACCTACCGAATATTTATTACTTACTTTTAGCTCAAAAATATTTGATATACTACTACCAAGCAAATATTAGATTGAAGAGGAAATCATACATGAAAGATGTCACTTTTTTTAATAAAAAGTTCGTTCTCATCAAAGTTTCTGGCAATTTATTACATACTTGTATACAAAGTGGATTACTTTGTAACACAACTGGAAAGTAACTTTCTTTAGTAATGATTTGCGTAATAAATTACGCAAAAAGTAAAAAGAAGATTATATTTTAAATCATATTCTAAGAATAACTGTATTTTAAACGTGATTTCGAAAGTATTTTGAATTTAAAAATTCGTCAAAAGTACATACGTACTTACTACTTCGACACGATCTAGGCTAATTATGTGTTCTAATGTTTATACATCTTGATAGTAGCTGTATTCAAAGAGCGCGTCGAATCTTTTTATAGTATTTGCCTTTTGATGTATTAAAAGTATCATTAGAGATATTCTTCTTATTATCGCAAATATGTATAGTTCTGCTCATTGCATCGACAAGTGAACGGATTTTAAGCTTCCTATTCTTTTACATTTTCAATATTTCCAGAGTTATTTGTTTTCAGAATAAAAAAATATTAATTCCTGCCACTTTTGAGAGAAATTGTTTAGAAGTGTATCCTGTTTATCTCGAATCGCTCAAATATATCGGGGAAAAAATGAATGATACAAAAATCGAATGACATCGAAAGGGATATACTATTATATTCGTGTGTATTTACTTTGCGTGTATTGTCTTAACATGAAATCTCTTGCGTGTTAAAATATTTCAGTGGATATCTCCATTTTTTGTTACATAATCACGCAGCTGACGTTCAGACATCTCTAAAATACTAGAAACTTGCGTCTTTCGCACCATCCGCTATCGTAATAGAAACTTTCAAATTCGACAGAGCAATACAAAGCACGTGTCACGTAAAATAACAAAATAAAAAAGGAATTTGAGGTAAAAAATAAAAAAAAGAAAACTTTATTTTTTTTCTAACATCAATACACTTTACAATCTACTTCCGAACTCTAGGCGTGACTTTCTAAGACTGACTCTTATGATTTTACTTTCGATCGGATCCGATTACTTTCTTTTGTCATTCCTCAACATCCCCACCGTCCATGCATTTGCTAGGCGTCCGCGATCGTTGCCACGTGCTCTTTCTTCTAGAACCTTCGATGGAAGGACCGTTGGGATGTTGATGGTTCATTAGGCACTTCAGCGATATACATTGTCGCCGAGTGCCGCCACATCTTTATCTCTATCGTCAGTCCGTCGGATTTGAAGTATGCCGGTCGTGACACACGCGAAAAGTGACTGACCAAAAAAGAACTGAATGTTTTGACGACATTAAGAAACTGCAGCCTTGTATTTCAGCAATATCATATCAGCAATAACAAATTTTGAGAAATATCTTTATGTCCTATTCCTGTGGCGTACTTTGGATAACGCTAATCCCGGCGACACACTAAATTTTGAAATCCATACGACTGATTCTACAGAAGCGGGGATTCTACAGCAGCGATTTCGCTTGCACAGTTGTTCATTTAATTTGTGAATTGTAAGAAACCTCAAGTATGTCAGAGGACATAGTGATATTGCTACAAAAGCGACTAGACAAATAGAGAGCTACATGTGATTTTATCGTATTTTTTTAACCCTTTCGCTTCGGCAATCCAGTCCGCCGAAGTACTGTCACTGAACGGAAACGCGCGCCAGAAATACGCACAGTGTGCGTGGCTACTGTATATACGTTTTCCTAAGTCTTAAATAATAATAATTCTTGTAAGAACCGTATACGAAATATCGTTTCACTGTCAATGGATTTAGTAGATTTTTTAGCACGAAACAATATACGATTTTGATGTTGTTTCAAGAACGAGTAACTTAAAGAAGTGATTAATCCAGTATGTCAATAAAATCAAGGGAAAATGTTCTGTCGATAACGAAAAAATATATTAATGACCACAGATAGCATTTGTATATGCATCATTTTTGTCAAATTTTGTCTTCCAAACACAACTTTTTAATATTTCTATTTTATCTACTTTTGCTAAAATACATTAAACACATTTCAATACTAAACTAAAGATCTTTAAACTTAAAAATGACTTTTGCTTATTCCCATGTCACAAACAATTGGCTTTAATAATTATCGATCAATACTCTCTTATTCGTAAGCACATCAGCATATTCGATCCATGCAAATTCACGTAAAATGTTACTACTTCCTGCCTTTCGTTACATGTATCTTAATAAATTGTATCTTATTAAATCTTAATAAATATGAGTCTTAATAAAAAGAAGTTACTTTTTACGTAGACCAAACCTAGTTCTATTATTAAGCGCGTAAGCAGATAAGATGAAGATCAAATAGAGGCAAAGCTAAAAAATAACGACTATATATTTTCATGTTTCAGCGTTGAAAACTTATGTGGGTGAAACGCTAGAATTGACTGGAGTTCTTCGACAAGAAATGGGCACTTGTCTTTGCATAGACAGCAACAATGTGCCTCCGACAGTCAGCAAACGTTACTCTCTACAAGTTCACTGTATGTATTATTAAGCGCTTATCATAGAGTTATTATACAAATATATTTGCAATTATCATTCTTATATATTATACAAGGTGAATCAGAACACGCGGAAAATATGGCAGAGGTTGATTCTGAATACTGAAATAAGAAGAAAATTTTATATAACATAATATGCCTAATATGACCATACGTTCCGCTTATAGCTTATTTTGCGATGCTAAACATTACACAGATGGAAAATAGATAAATCGTGCTGGCCTTATTTTCGGGACCAATACGCTCTTCGGATCCGAATCCGTTCGATTATTAAATACGGGGGCGTTTAAAATCTCTTACTTATAAAACGTTAGTTGACGTGACGATCAAAATTTTCGACAAATTCGTGTAAGCTGTTCGAACAAGATGGACGATCTATGACGCGACGCATTCGCGTTTCCGTAGAAACTGGAACTGGTCGATTCGAGTAATTTCTCTAAAGATAGGTAAGAAAGTACTGTGACACAAAGCAAGCGTCTACTCGAAAACGTTTATACGAAATTTTCTTCTTATTTTAATGCGCTGAATCAGCCCCTGCTTGCCTGGAAGCCGTACTTTCCACATGTCTCGAACTCTATCATACCGATCCACTAGGTAAACAAAATAAAAGCCTGCCAAGCACTGTGGCGGCACGGGCCACGGAACTTTTCAACGGCTCCGGATGCAAAGCGCGACGCCGCCAAAGCGCAACACCGACGTGCCCAATGTACCATCGATATCTTCACACTCTTTCCGCCGAATTCTCGGAAGAGCATACACGTGCCAGCACTGGGCTACGATATCGATGGGCTACGAAGGGAAGAATCTGCGCGATCCGAAACAAAAGCACAGGCAGTCTGTCTTACGCCATTAAATGTGTAACTCCTCGGTATTATTTGCATAGCAACGCGTCGAATGATCTCTCGGTGTCTATCGTTATTTGTTAGTTGTTACCAATTGTCTGTTAAGTGTAATTGTTAATTGTTAATTGTTAATTGTTAACTCTGATTGTTGATTAGTTCTAAATAAACTATTGTTCGTTAAAAACACCAAGAGTAGTTCCTTACGCACCTATCACCATACCACCTCAGCACGAACGCCGTATAGATTGTTTTCACCTGTTCGATTCGTGCTAGATTTGACTAAAATACTCATGCGAAGTTATTGAAAATATAAAATCCGAATTAACATCCAGTTTTCAACAACCTGTCTAAAGATACCGCTCACAAACAAGCTATCATTTCTTGAAACAAATATATAAGATTTATTTACGTTATCAATTTTGTCGTGTGTCGAAATACAGCCCACTCAAAACATTCTATGGACCAAACGAAAAAATTGTTGACATTGATTGTCAACAAGTCCTACAAACTAGGATCTTTCATATTTCTTTCGCTTTTGATAATCAGACACAACCTCCCGCTAGCCGATGAGTCATTCTGCTATATTTGGCTTATCCTTTGTTATTATACAAATTACTGCCATTGTTCACGGCTGATCTACTAATTCGTTTGGTGACTAGACACTACGTTAGATATTTTAATCAAATAAACTCATAATTGTATCGATAAAATACTTCCTATCAGTACAATATATGATCCAAAATTTAAACATCCTGCTTCAGGGCGACATATCCAGTGAATTAACGGCGCCTGAACAATCCCTTAAAACGGGTAAATCTATAACTTTATTATCTAATTTCAACCTAATATCCACAAACTGATCAACATAATTTCACTATGCCCAAAAAGAATCGCCTTGCAAATGATATCGATATTTACGACATTTCTTTGCTATATTAATATAGTATTATTTGTTATAGATCCAGACCACCGACCTCGACCAGGGCTATCAAAATTCGCCTTCGTCATGGCCAATAACCAATATAATATTAACTACGATAGAAACTGTCATTGTTAATTTAACACTAGCTATCGCTGCTATAATACGAATAGCCTGTATACATATTAAATAAACTGTAATAAATAACTTATTATTTTAAAATACACCCTGTCTTATTTATCTACACCTTCCTTTGTCTTACGTCCACCTTGACCTACGCATTGTCACGTAAAATTCGTGATAAAAAAGGATTTTTGCAATCCACTAGCGATAAAAAGTTCGCGTACAAGGTAAATAGCGGGCAAAAGAACGGTATAAAGCATAGAGTGTAGAGTATAGTAGCATCGCAGAAAAAGAAAAATCAACAGCTTGCTCGGTCATTGCGCAGCAACAGATCGAGCAACGATACAAATGATCATGGAAGTGCGTTTCTGCTTCCCGGTCTGTTCGAACTATGACGATTTGTCTTTCTGATCTTTCCGACTCGACCGTTGCACCGTTCACTCGACCATCGACCATAAATTGTTTCGAATTTTCTAGAGAACGGACACTTGAAACTACGTGCTTGCGGTACATTCGATAGCCAGAACAGAGGGATCCTTCGTGAGCCTGTTTTCGTCCTGCGAGACGAGCAAATTATTAGAAATTTCCTGATGCAATTGTACGCGGTTTTATGCAACTTTGATTATACACGTGAACGATATTTGGCACAGAGGAGTAACATTTTCGGGGTAACATTTGCGCACTAATAGGTTCCCACGTAGCTAAAATAAAGCAAAAGTTGCGCGAAATTAACGGATGACAATTGAGAAATTTCTTGGGTGATCTACGTTTATTACGAAATGGTTGGATGCGAGAATCGATATCTGGTAGCATCTAAGTTGTCCGAGAGAGTTTCACGATAAAGGAACAGATCTCTGCCGATACTCTCTATCCGACTATCGTAGCAGATTTGCGTACTTTTGCAAGGTTCTCCAAATTAATACAAATTTCTAACTACCGTAACATCGAGATATTATACATCGTAAGGCAAAGTTAAGGAGAGTGGCGATGACCTCGGAAACGCGAAAAATATCTCAGAAGATAGAATTTTGGTGGCGCGAAGGACAAATGTTCGTGATGGTTTTTGCCAATAGCGATTCTGATTCTCCCTTGACGTGTCTGCTCGGCGCCACTTCCGGCATCGTGACAACCACCGTAAGCCCTAGGACACCCTTACAGCCTCCTTTACATCGCATATGCCCTTCTCGCTGTTGATGAAAATCCAATTTGTGAAATTAGACGTTTGCTCGCTTTGAGACAAAGTAAACCGCGTTTCTCACAGGTGTTCGGCAGATGGCGATGATGAGATATATAGTGCAACAAAGTGAAATTTTACGCGCGTAAATCTAACAGGATTATAATGTAACAGAAGCACAACAAAGAGGAAACTTGTGATGAAAAAGGAAGAATATATTACCAACGAAACTCTTTTGCTCCATTTTCTTTCGTAGAATTATATTTCACTTGCGAGTATTATAGCAGGTCTGCCTTTGATACAAAAATCATAAAAGGTTTACGTATCTGCACGTATATTTACGCTGTATGAACGACACTCGAGTATTACACGCATGCATTATCGACAAATAGATCCACGTTCGAGATAAGAGTTCCAAGAGATAAGAGCATCCAATAGAGATCAAGTTCTTTGATACTTTCTTATGGTATAAATAACGAGAAATTATCAGGAAGTATGTTACAGTGAAACTGCTCGTACTTCGTTACTTTTACTCGCATGTATGACACCTACAACGATATTCTTTGTTGAATCAATAAATAAAAGCGCTCCCCAGCGTACATACAAGACTAGATCTTGAAATATAAGAATCGACGTAACAATAAGACTAAAAAAGTTCGAAATGAAAGTAATTATGTATATTCGATATATCTTTGGTAATCATTTCTTTAATCTCCTTCTTTGATCCAGTATCCATATTTAAAATCTACGAATAAATGATATATATTTAATATATACATTAAACTATACTTTTTAATAATACATACCATAATTTAATATTATGGTTGAAATTATGACGTATATAGCAATTAATACATACACATGTGTTTAGTTCTATTAACTTAGAAGCACATGTAAATTAAAAAAATATATATATATATATATGAAACAATAATAAAATAATGAAGTAACATTGAGAATAGAATCTAGTTTAATTACACATATATATACCCTTTTAATAATTCCGTTCTTATAAATTTTATTAAATTTACAGTGAAGCTTACAATTACACTAATGCCAATGAATATTAACGTATGCGTTTATTATTACACTAAATAAAAATGAAAGTAATGCAATGAAAAATACAATATACCTTAATGGAAATAAAATAAGTAAATAGCGAAGTATTTATTAATATTATTATATAGCATTATATTATATTATTATAATATTTATTAATATTTACTTACCTTTTACGTTTGCACAAAAACTATAAAATTTTAAATATAAAGAGAGATTTATAACAGAGATAAAGCAAGTCACAGAAATTAGTGTCTTTCAATGGCAAAAATGCGTTAAAGGAAGTGAAACGATAATCTCCGTCTCGCGTCACAAGCGGAACTGTGTCAGTTTTGCTCCTTGAAAGTACACGTAGCGGTACATGAGCTAGAGAACATTTCAAATCATGTTGTTGTTTTTTTGCTTCGGAGTATCAAGATCGTGAGGACATACATAATATATTAATAAATAAACTCCGGGCAAAACAATGTCGCCGTTACGTTACCGTCGAACCGTCGAACCGTCGAACCGTCGAACCGTCGAACCGTCGAACCGTCGAACCGTCGAACCGTCGAACCGTCGAACCGTCGAACCGTCGAACCGTTTGAATTCTCCGACTCTCCCCCGATCTGTTTATACTATACCAGTTTAAACGGACGCAATCGTAAAGAGTTCACGAGAGTTATGGATCAGTATCTACGAGTATCTACCGTCTTTGCGAACATTATCTATAATTATTTATTTAATCATTTGAAAATATACTTGAAGCTTTCAACAACGAGCAATCTTGTCTAATAAATCTCACGATCAACCATCCTCTACACACAAGTCCTCTGAAAACATAACGACTTTTCAGTTCAATTTGAATCGTTGCGTTCAACGCCATCAGGGTGTCCTGCATAACGCGGGCATCCGACTAGGTGCTGATACCACATACAAGAACAAGTCGAATATGTGAAATAAAGCTTTTAGCTTAAGGTCCCGTTTTGAAAAAAATACAGTTTGAACATGTTCGGTTGGCAATTGGCTTAATACACGCGTATGATAAATAATAAGATTTATTACATGATTTTACAAAATTTGTTAAAATTGATTAAGAAGTTACTTTCAAGAAGTAATATTTACATAATTGTAAATTGAACCCTATGTTTAACAAAATTAGGCATTCTTAAGTATTTGTTATTGTAAATTACTATTATGCTTCGCCAAGTGTGATTGGCTATTTCTGGAACACAGCGTTCATCGATGTCTTCAATGAAAGAGCATAAGTTTAATAACCTAACTTATCGACGAAATAAATCCCTGGCCCCCGGGTAGCGTGTTAGGAAGCTTCCGTGGTAATTCTTTTAAAAGCAATTAACGAGTGATCTGTTCGCGAATTATTGTATTGTATTATATATTATGTGGCATCATGATATCATAAGGAATACAAGTCACTATGATTTCTTCGTACTATTTCACAGATGGAGTGTGCAAATTTGACTTTACAATGAACAAAGTCAAACGTGACAATGACAAAATTGTATGTGGCAAAACTGGATACCTCAATGTTATACAGTGTGTCAAGAAAGTGTTTGTTGTCATCCTATGTCTTTGGGAGGTAATTCTACACCTTCGGATTTGCGAAGATCTGTTGAAAAAGAGCATCACAAAATTGACCTCGAGCATTCTATTGCACGTATTGCGTGTTTGTGCGCGTATTTATCCATCGATGTATTGCAAAGAACAGTTTGTCCAATAGGGGTTTCACACGCAGCAGTGGGAAAAATAATACTCTCACCCTGAGAGAATTGACCGGCGAGGGCGCGGCAGAGGCCATGGAAGCGCTTCGGTGAGGTGCGCTAGGTCCGTCGCAAATCTGCCCGGCAGGGGAACGGCACGGATTGTCTGGCACGGCGGCTCCGGCGACGAGGCGCGGTGTAACGTGGCCGCATATCGCTCCATTAGGGGGTGTATTGAGCGCGGAGGGGGTGTATCCCTCACACCAGTTCCCGGGCCCCTCTAGATCGCTGCCGGGACGGTCATCGTGGAGGTTTTAGTCCGTTGGCGTCTGCCACTACCACGCCGCTTTTTCCCAGAAGCGACCTGGTGTCCGTGCGGATTTCCTCCACGTTAATAAAAAAAAAAAAAAAAAAGTGGGAAAAATAATACGCCAAAAAGGTGTACGTTATAAGGTTCGCCGTGTGCGAAATTATGTCGTTTGACGAATATTCGATGGTTAGCCGCTAAGAAAATTATAACGCAATCCTTGGAAATATCTTGTTTACGGATGAGAGCGATTCTTCCGATAGCAATATTCTCGATCGTCAGACTGCCAAGATTTAGGCTTGTGAAAGTTCTCACATTATGATACAATGATACAGAGATTCAAGCAGGCTCGAGCAAGTTTGATTTATTATTATATCATATATATATATATATATATATATATATATATATATATAAATAATATATGTGATAATATATATATATATATAATATATATAATATATATATATAATATATATATATATAAATGATAAATGATATAAATGATATATAAATATATATATATATATATATATATATATGTCGGGTTAACATTAGAATTTAAGGCGTGTAACGATTCTTCGTTTGAATTAGCTATCGTTTTATGAAACAGAGATTATATTTACGCGAATATACAAGATTTTACAAAATATTATGAGTATTGAGTTTAATGAATGATAAGATTAACAAATGATAAGTTTAACTAATGATTCCAAACGAATCCACGGTCAACGGGATAACTCTTTACTATGCGTAGAATAATTTTAAACACAAAATACAATTGCTGAGACACTCGGTAAATTGCTCGATGTATCACTTTCCAAGGCGATCACACGAATGAATATCTGATGAAAATCTTTTTCGCTATACGACTGCATTTGTTTGTTATATGCTCGCTGGAGACATCGAGAAGGTTCCAATCGTTGTTGCTAGGCAATTTCTGTCAAAAGTTTGTTGTATACTCTTTGGAAACATCGAGAAAGATCCAAACGCCGATACTAGGCAGTTTCTGTCTGGAGATTGATTCCTAATACAACGTGTGTCCCATTATATCAGCATCTCCAAAGTACAATTCTATGTGATTTTTAGGGAGAACAATACAACCGATCCACACCTTCGTCAGGCAAAACGTTTATCCCGTGACCGTGGCTACGTTCGGCGACCAGTTGTCACCTCGAACCCACTTTCGCTTTCACAAATGTCAAACAATTACAAATGACAATTGCTTAATTACAGTTATGATAAAATCTAGGCTAAAGCATTAGAAGGCTTCCTCAAAATTGCAAAGGGAAGGCTCCGGTTTTCCTTTCATCTCCGACATATATAATAATCTGTTAATAGCAGCGTTCTCTTCATGTTAACTACCCTCATTATCCCAAAAGAAATAAGGGATTGAACGATTCGTGGCGTCGATTAGTCAATCGTAACGGGAATTTACGATTCCCGTTGGCGCACTTCCTCGAGATCGCGTCTCCCCACGAACGTGCGAATTTACATATTTAACAATATATATATGGCGGGTTAATGTTGAAATTTTGGGTGTTTGGGCGTTAATTTTAGTTTCTTTACATTTTTTTCCTTTAGGAATACCTGCACTTTATCATTTATGGAAGTTTTGTTAACAGAAACGAAAAATTTAGAAAAGATATGTATAATCAAGGAATCTCAGGATAGCACACTTAGACTGCAGATTTTTCTGTATGCAAAAGTAAGTCAAAGGAAGAGGATGAAGTTTTCTTGTATAAGGCTTTGTTTCTGCTTGAGCTAGCTTACAATGAAATACGTTCAGTGTGACAGAGTATCGACAACTATTTCAAACTTTAGCTTTAAATACAAAAAGTTTACGCGCAAAAATAAGCTGAAGAAAAGAAAAATGTTTTTTTTCTTGTTTGACGTCTTATCCTGTCTGGCGGTATGGAATTATTCTGGAAAAGCCTGTATATGTACAGAGTATATAAAAAATACACTTATTTGACCGGACCACCCTAATTCTACAACTCTGGATGATACAGTTTTACAAACGTCTACTCATCGCGAGGACCAACTTGCCAACTTTTCAAAATAAGCTATGAGTCGCAATTGAACCGTTTTCTGGAGAAATGACGTTGAAATTTCATTGGGTCTTACATCGAGATTATTCGCAACAAGTTTATATTTCGCAGTCAGGTAGAAAGTAAGCAATGTGACATCAACGAGAAAACAACAAGTTTTCGTTAGCAGGTGGGATAGCCCGTGATAAACAGAATGGAGCAATCAGCGTGATTTCACATTATTACAGAATTATCTACTGCGTGAAAAAAGACTTTCAAACAAAGATTCTGATTTTATTAGCTTTCTTTTAGAATAAATAGAAAATAAAATTTGTAAATAACAATTAATCTCATTATTTTAAATAATATATCTAAACTTGTTGAAATTGCAAATAATTTATGTCTGTCTTTTAACATTTAAACAATTATTTAAATGAAAATTTATTTAATAGTGCCCAGTATTGCGCGCAACACATTTTTGGAACAACGAACAATTCGATAGTCGGTAATAGAGATAGATGGCAAAATAATTGGATTTATTGATAAAATGAGGATTAAATTGATTAAAAAAAGTAAATTGATTAAAATGTATACAAATCCTACATATACAAGAATAATATCTTGCACATCATGGTATCCAAATATACTTTCCCAGTAAAGTTCCATTTGATCCTCGTGCTAAGTAGCATACGGTGCCAGCAAACGTCAATTTTTACAAAATTTTGCATGAATCAATCGATCCAGAGGCTCCGATCCTCCGAAATCACGCTAGTGGACACTTATACGCCCTGACACTTTTTATACATGCTGTACATAAAAATATATGTATCGAAACTGTTGTTATTTCTATACTCAGAGGTAAGATCAGAGTAGTTATTATTTTATTGAATGGATAAATCTATTACACCGTTCTGAGCCAAAAAAAGCCTTTATTGCACACGCTTACAAAAACTAGGGATAAAAACAAAAAAGCATCTTAAGCCTATCGATTAAATCTATCGATTGTAACTAGCATCATCCTCTAGTTACTATTTCTTATCACTAACGCATCTGCATATGGATGGCGAGCACGAACTCACGTTGTCATTTTCAACAGAAACTTTGATACAAAGTACGCAGATTTGTGTATAAATACATTACGGTTGAAAAATTGTTGAATATTTACTACTGTATCTGTTATACTTGATCGTTAACACCTATTTTTTTCGCCTGCCTAACTTACTATCCTCAAAACGTTATCAGATTATACATTTTGTTCGGCTGATAAAATGGAATTTCTTAGAATTTAGAGCTCCCTTTACATTCACTTGTTATTGTACGAGTATTTTGCTCGTTCACCAGCCGTTCACTCATTTTATTTTGCAATCGTGACAATTTGATGCTGCTTCTCCACTCTGTATAACGTGTTACCTACAAACACCGATATGTATATAATCTGATGCATTAATTACTATACGATACACCATGAGAACGTTAATACACGCAAAACGAAATAGATAAACAGTATCTGCTAAAATTATAGCTATAATATATAATATAATATATAATATAATATAATATAATATAATATAATTTGTTACAGTCGACTTCTCCAAAAGTCAAAAGCTTGTCTTGTTATTGGCACGTACCGTAAACACTCGACTAATTGCGTATTTCTTAAAGCTATATTTCTCCTCTTTACAACTTTTTTACGAGATTAGTTTGAAATCAGCCCAATTGATAAACCATTTCAATTTTCAATCTCCTATATTCAAAATTTATTATAATCAATTCTATTTTAGTTTTTGCTATCAAAGGAACATAAATTGGAAGTTGAAACAAAAAACATGGGTTCTAATTAAATATTACTATCTGCTTCTATTCTTAATCGTTACGAATTATTTATACATTATTACCAATTATCAATTGTTTATTATACATTGCTCGTTGCATTCACCCTATTACCCCTACACTTCCGTATCATCAACCATATTGCTATCTTCGAATAATTTTCCTCAAACGCAAAATCTCCCACGTACCTAACCTTTTAATTTCAAAGCTAATTAATTCACGGACATCTTCGATCTTTAACAAGCGTGTATCCTACCAATGATTAGCAGTTACTCTTCATTAATTCATTAATTCATTGATTCAATCTGTAACGTTTCGAGTATGTACATCGCATGTCGTATCATTGTATCGGTATTGTATCTGTTGATTCGAAAGATAGCTGGTTACTCAGGTGGCTAAATTGATCTCGCCATAGACGAAACTTATTTGTGTATCCATCTATGTATATATAAAAGATATACACAAGCAAACAGATAAGGCAATCGAGAATCAATGGATTCAATAGCCGGTAAATATTTACAAAAAAAGGAGATACCGCCGATTTTGACATTTTTTAAATATTTTGTTAATGTTATCAGTTTGAGTAAGATTTTATTCGAGGATTGCCGTTCATTAAAAAGTTAATATCAAAAAAGTTCAATGAGTCATTTGCATTTAAGAGAGTGTACTTAGTCAGATTCTTAGTAAACACTTATCCAACAGCCGATCGTTTAGTAATTTTCGATTCGATTATTCGTGTTCGTTTTTTCGTGTTCGATAACGTTTTGCAGAAGAAGATTCGATTCAATGTTTGTAATATGTCGTGTATACAATTTTAATAATTACATTCGATAATTGCACAAAAATCGGGACTGAAACGTTACAATTATGGAGACGTAGGAACGACTCTATTCCTCAAAATTGACAACGCGAATGAAAGAGAAAGAGAGCCTCGTTAAAGACTGGCGATAAGTTGAAAGATTCTTATTTGCGATTTTTGATCAATGAAATTTTTGCTAATATGTTTCTCGCGTTTTACTGGTTAAAATGACACCAAACACGATAAAATTTGGAACATATTTGCTTACTTAATAATTGATAATTAAATATTATTCATATTATATCATGTTTGATCTTATTTTAGTCGGGGAAATCCTACAAATGCGTTAGTGGAAATTTAATTTTAAAAAGCCTAAAATAAGGCAATTTTCAGTTTTGAATGATTACTCGGATACATTGTCTCAACGATAACTGATAATATTGGATCATGTTACACTGCTCGATCGCAATGGACCGCCAAATTTCCGCGATACCTCAGGGAAATCTGTCCTTCTCAAAGTGGACACGACGGCTGTGTAACTACGTAGAGGACTTTTTCGTGCAATTATCGAATGTTTGTACTAACCGTTTAATTTTTTGTTCCAAAATTCTTATTCTTTATATTAGATGAATAATTCAAATATCTCACTGTGAAGTACCTGTGTTATTATTGATTGGTGTTTTATAATTATATTAAACAACGAATACTGAATAACGAAGTATTTTTCGGTTAAGGATTTCTTTCGTTATTCATAATTAATAATTATTATACATAGCAATTTCGACAAAGTAACGAAGATGTAGAGTCGAATTCGAGTACGATAAGTAGTCACAGAAAATTTAT
>NW_022885534.1:0-18182 GCF_011952205.1 Bombus bifarius
CGGAGCGGACATTAGAATTAGGGTTAGGGGCGTGAAACGAATCTTCGTTTGGGTTACACGTTGTCGTTATGCAATAGAGAAGACATTGACTAGTGCAAATACGATTGTTATAGAACCGGACAAGTAACCGTGGTAGTTAGGTACTCGAGAAACTAATGACAATGATCCTAGGTTCAATAACGAATCCGCGGTCGACGGGATGATAGATGAACGTACTCACAAAATCTAAGTCGGATGCGTGATATTCACTGGTCGTAAAGGGTTACTCCTTTCATCAGTGAGATCGCGAACAAGAATGCCTTTCCCGTCCCGATGATGCCACAGAGGAAAACTATAATGGGGTGTGTCTAAGGATACGAGATCATCGGATTCGTCGAGAAAAGCCTTCGTTCAGAAAGTAAGGGAAATTGACGTTGCTGCTAATTGGTCAATCTCCATATCGGTGGTTAGAAAAAGATGCTAGCCGCCCTCGAGGGAAAGTTGCTAGTGGGAGACCGCGCTCGTTGAAAATATGTCTCCCCTATCTTCCCGTAGTTGGGACAAAGACTGTTTGTCTGTTTGAAGGACTTTAGTTAACTAAACCTTAAGATTTATAACGGGCCCTCGGGCTAGCCGAACATGTACTGCGGAGACGCATCGACATCTGGCAATCATCTTACTCGAAGAATAGGGTCTGCGTGTGGCGAGCCACGGGACAGAAACCGTTGTAATGTTTTACTGTCGAGTGTTACAACTATTTCCTTTTTAAGGAGAGCTATAGAATTACTCCATACCTTTGTTAGACAAAGCGTTCATCCCGTGACCGCGGCTACGTTCGGCGACTGACTGTCGTCTCGAGCCCAAGCTCATTATCACAACTCTCGAACAATTACAATCGGATTGAATAACTACAATTGTTCAGTTACAGACTCCGGTATTCTTTCATCTCCGACATATATATACTGGTGTACTGGTCATCTTTTTTCCACACGTTTTTAGCTTTTTAGCTGTTTGTGTATGGGCGCCTAATCAGCCAATCAGAAATAGCCGGTATTCTATGAATCCTTTTCTTCAATGCTCGAAGAGCTGGATATTTATCCAAAGCTGATGCCCCAAACATATACTCGAAATTTTCAAGGGCCGCTGCAAATACGAAGTCCGCCCATGTCGTCTGAAAAAAGGTTTGTATACATTTATTTTGTACCTCCTCTATTAAACAATTTTTTTAATTTACCTTGAAAAATGTGAAAAATCGAACTCTTAACTAAAGATCACTAGCTTTTTAGGAAGAATTTGGATTTTTATTTTATTGTCAGAATTTAATGGATAATTCTAGAAACTTCAACCTTTGGAGGTATTTGTTAATTAACAATGACAAAACTGGTATTATATAAAAAAGAGTAATGTGTATCCTGAATCAATGTCGAATGGAAATTAGACAGTTCTATAAAAATAAGCCTTCTCACGATTCCACAACTTCATAGCTTAATTAAATACAATTCTTCGGCGATATAATTACAAATACATTTACAGGAATTGTGTAATATGATAAATATCTCGTTAAAGAAATTGAAATCGTAAACTCTAGATTCTAGTATTCTTTCACTTTCATGTTTCCTGTGAGCCCTTCAATCGCTAAATATTTTGCAATGAAACACGTATTATTAAACAACATAATCATACTAAATTAATTTAATGTGACTATTTATTATTATTATATAATAACACAGTGATGAAAGAAATAAACTGGTCAAGTAATCTAAGGAACCATAATATGTATCTATGTCAGTGACAGTGAGAAAAATTCAGATATCTGTACTTAAGTGATTACACTTATAAGTATCATTATATATTATATGTCGGAGATGAAAGGGAAGCCGAAGCCCTTCCTTGGAAATTTTGGGAACATCCTCTAGTACCTTAGCCTAGATTTTATTATAGTTGTAATTGTTTAAGATTTGTAATAAGCGAGATTGGGTTCGAGGTGACAATCGGTCGCTGAACGTAGCCACGGTCACGGGATGGATGTTTTATCTAACGGAGGTCTGGAGTGGTTGTATGTGTTTTCCGAGAAGTGTGGTTGTGGCGGCATGCGGCCTCGAGAGCGGGCCGAGCCACGTGTGATGTTGCCTCGGAGGTGCCGATGCAATGGGACATACATTGTATTTAGTAATCAAAACTCCAGGCGGAAACTGCCTAGCAACGGCGTTTGGAACTTTCTCGATGCTTCCAACGAGTGTGCCTAGCAACGGCGTTTGGAACCTTCTCGATGCTTCCAAACGGGGATAGAAAACAAAATGCAATCGTACAGGGAGAAAAATCTCCACGAGGCTGGCATTCTTGCGATTGCCTTGGAGAGTGATACATCGAGCGTTTTCGACGATCGCATTTGCGTCTAAGTTAGTTTCGCTTAGTAAGGAGTTATCCCGGTGACCGTGGATTCGTTTGAACTCAAACATTGCTAATAGTATTATTTAATTTAATTATTCGTAGATCGTATTATTCATTAGGCTTAGTGTTTGTTAGACTTATTATTAGTTGTACTTATTATTTGTTAAGCTTAGTGATAGACCTGTATATACGTGTAAATAAAATCTCGGCTTTGTGAAACGATGGCTAGTCCACATGAAGAGTCGTCGCGCGCCCAAAATTCGAATCCTGACCCGACATCAGAAGTGGGATCAGTACCGTTTAAAGTGCTACAAGAGCAAATGGACCTTGTGCGCGAGTTAATTCAGACGCTAGCGCACAAACCGGGGGAGCAACGACCGAGTACGGAATCTAAGGATGCAACGTTACCACGTTTTGACCCCGAAGGCGCGGGCGCCGATCCATCCGCGTGGTGCTCTCATGCTGATCTGATTTTGAAAGACCACCCGATGCAAGAGAGTGCGTTACTTTCCGCTCTAAATCGCGCCCTAAGGGGTTCTGCTGCGCATTGGCTTTCACAAATGGTACGCGGTGGAAAGCTTACCTGGCCAACGTTCAAGGAACAATTTCTTTCGCGTTTTGGTGGCAGAGAGACAGCCGCTTCGGCGTTAATAAGGATATCCAGAGAACGACCGTCGGAGACTGAATCTCCGGGAGCGTACGGTAGTCGCCTCCGCTCCATGCTGCAGATGAAGTTGCAAGATCTAACGATGCCCGAAGTGATCAATGCCCTCGCCCTTTATATGCTGAGTTCACAAGATCGACGCTTTCGGCGACTAACGCTCGCGAATAATATCAGGACGGAGGACCAATTTCATGATGAAATGAGGATTCTCCCTTACAACGATCAGCCGACATTTTCGCCAAGAAATTCACTAACGGAACCTGAAGCTAAACGCAGCAGGCTATCAGTTCCTCGGATTAAGTGCTACCGCTGTGGTGCTCACGGGCATAGGAGAACGGAGTGTCGCCTGCAAACACAAACGGGGAAGGAGCAGGATATACGAAACCCGAAGGAAAAACGACCAGCCGCATCGTCGAAGGTGACCTGCTTCAAATGCCACGAGGAGGGACATATCGCGCCTAATTGCCCATCATCGCGGAAAAGAAACTACGATTCCATTGACGAACGCCGGATCGACTCCTGTGTAGTAGAAGCTCCGGCTGGTAGATTAAGCCATCTGGGTGAGTCGTATCCATTTTACTTTGATTCTGGGGCCGAGTGTTCGTTAATCAAAGAGTCCCTAGCCTCGAAATTTTCGGGTAAAAGAATAACCGATGTGGTAGTGATGCGGGGGATCGGGAATACTTGTATTAAGAGTACACTTCAGATTTTGTCCACTGTTCGTATTAACGATCTTACATTGGAGATAGTTTTTCATGTCCTTGCTGACGATTACCTAAAATACGACATCATGATTGGTCGCGAGATTTTGAGCCAGGGATTCGACGTAAATATCGCGCAAGATAGCCTCGTTATTTGTAAAACAAAGGTCGTTAACGCTTGTGGTAAAGTCGCGGAAGATGCGGTCAACATTAACGAGGTTGACACTGATGTGGTCGGTAACTATAAAGATCGATTAATCTCTGTTCTCGAAAAATTTAAAGAATCATTCATTACGGGTTTCCCGCGTACTCGCGTCAGTACGGGCCAGTTGGAAATACGGCTAATCGATCCCAACGTCACCGTGCAGAGAAGCCCTTACAGGCTTAGCGTGGAAGAGCGAAGAATAGTACGCGAGAGGATAGACGAATTAATTAAAGCGCAAATTGTAAAACCTAGTAATTCGCCGTTCGCGAGCCCTATAATACTCGTGAAGAAGAAGGACGGCTCAGACAGATTGTGCGTAGACTTTCGAGCGCTGAATAAAAATACGGTCGCGGATCGGTATCCCTTACCCCTTATTGCTGACCAAATCGCGAGATTGCAGAGTGCGAGATACTTCATTAGCCTGGACATGGCTAGCGGATTTCACCAGATTCCCATTCACCCTAACTCGACGGAATATACTGCGTTCGTTACCCCCGACGGTCAATACGAATACGTGACGATGCCGTTTGGGTTGAAAAATGCACCAGCCGTTTTCCAGAGAGCCATTTTCAAGGCCTTAGGCGACCTCGCTTATTCGTATGTCGTTGTTTATTTGGACGACGTTCTAATAATCGCCGACTCAATAGATCAAGCTCTAGAAAGGTTGCACACTGTACTAAACACTCTCGTAAACGCCGGATTTTCTTTCAATTTCGCTAAATGTTCTTTTCTGAAGACGTCGGTACTTTATTTGGGATATGTAATTCGTAACGGAGAAGTTTGTCCAAACCCGGGAAAAATACAAGCTTTGAATTCTTTACCTGCACCGTCGACCGTCACACAGCTTAGGCAGTTTATAGGTTTGGCCTCTTACTTCCGAAAATTTATTCCTAAATTTTCGCAAGTGATGAAACCCTTGTACGCACTCACTTCTAGTAACAAGCACATAACTTGGACGGACAGGCACGAAAAGATAAGACAACAGATAATTTCCGTTCTGACCGACGCGCCGGTGTTAATGATATTTGATCCCAATCGTCCCATAGAGCTACATACCGACGCTAGTTCGGAGGGGTATGGAGCTATTTTAATGCATAGAGTCGAAAAGGAAAACAGAGTCATCGAATATTATAGTAAAAGGACCAGTCCCGCGGAATCTAGGTATCATTCGTACGAACTGGAGACACTAGCAGTAGTAAGCGCCGTTAAGCATTTCCGACACTACTTACATGGACGGAAATTCTTAGTAGTTACGGACTGTAATTCTTTGAAAGCCTCCAGCAACAAAGTAAACTTAAACGACCGGGTTTATAGGTGGTGGGCTTATTTGCAAACATTCGATTTTGACATCATGTATCGAGAGGGTAAACGAATGGCCCACGTAGATTTCTTTTCGCGAAACCCCGTAGACTTGAATCGCCGTATGATAGACAAGGTCGCAGAGAAAGAGATTAATCTGGCCGAGATCTCCGAAGACTGGCTATTAGCGGAACAACGTCGCGATCCGCAAATCTCCGAAATCGTTAATAAATTACAGAACGAAGAGCTCGCGGAAGATATCGCGAATACCTACGAACTGCGATCCGGTACACTTTACCGTAAAGTACAACGAAAGGGCAGAACCCTTTGCTTACCCATTGTTCCGAGAGTTTTAGATGGTCCGTCATCAACCATGTGCATCAGTCAATTATGCACTTAGGATGGGATAAAACGCTCGAGAAGCTCTATGAGTATTATTGGTTCGAGGGAATGGCGAAGTATGTTCGCAAGTTTGTCGAGAACTGCCATGCTTGTAGAGTTTCGAAGGCTAGTTCAGGTAAAATACAGGCTGAACTGCATCCTATACCTAAGACCGGCATACCGTGGCATACGGTGCATATGGACATAACGGGCAAGCTGAGTGGCAAGAATGACTCGAAAGAGTATGTCGTCGTCTTGATCGATGCCTTTACGAAATTCGTGCACTTATATCACACACGCAAATTGGATTCGCTCAGCGTTATCAAGGCACTTAAGTCCGCCGTGTTTTTGTTCGGTAGTCCCTGTCGGATAATAGCAGATCAGGGTAGATGTTTCACGGGCCGGGAATTTCAAGAATTCTGTGCAAGCAAACAAATCAAAGTTCATTTGATCGCGACCGGTGCAAGTAGGGCCAATGGGCAAGTAGAACGTGTTATGAGCACGTTAAAAAATATGTTCACAACGGTAGAAACGACCGGGCGTTCATGGCAAGACGCGATCGGGGAGATGCAATTGGCTTTGAATTGCACCATCAACCGCGTAACCAAATCGAGTCCTTTAGAGTTATTGATTGGTAGAGCAGCAAGACCGTATGACTTATTACTACCTGATAACATTGAGGAAAAAGAAATAGATATCTCCAGTGTAAGACAACAGGCAATAAAAGAGATGGAAACTAGTGCTAGGTATGACAAAGAGAGATTCGATAAAACCAAAGCTAAAGTAGTTAGGTTTAATCCTGGTGATTTGGTACTACGCCAAAATGAAGAAAGGAACCAGACAAAATTGGATCCAAAATTCAGGGGTCCGTTTGTGATATCGGAGGTCCTGGAAGGAGACCGATATACCTTGAAAACACTGGATGGGAAAAGGTCATACAAGTACAGTCATGACAGGTTAAGGAAAATGCCGGATAGTCGCATTCCTGCGGAGTTGGATGTCTGTTGTGATGACGAGAACAGTGACCATGGCGATGTGAGTACCCCGATCCCAGAGGATCGTAGAATTATATGAGCCCAGGTGCGGCCATGGGACGGAGTTCAGTGCGGTCAGGCACTGGGAGTGACGATGTCACGAAGCTGGGAGCCGGTTTAGTACCGACAGCGACGATGCCACGGAGCTGGGAGCCGGTTTAGTACCGACAGCGACGATGTCACGAAGCTGGGAGCCGGTTTAGTACCGACAGCGACGATGTCACGAAGCTGGGAGCCGGTTTAGTACCGACAGCGACGATGTCACGAAGCTGGGAGCCGGTTTAGTACCGACAGCGACGATGTCACGAAGCTGGGAGCCGGTTTAGTACCGACAGCGACAATGCCACGAGGTTGGAGCTGGTTTAGTACCGATAGCGACAATGTCACGAGGTTGGAGCTGGTCTAGTACCGACAGCGACAATGTCACGGATTTGGAGCTGGTCTAGTACCGACAGCGACGATGTCACGAAGCTGGAGCTGGTCTAGTACCGACAGTGACAATGTCACGAGGCTGGAGGCGGTCTAGTGTTGACAGCGATCGTGTTACGAAGCTTGTTATGTAACGAACTTTGAGAGTATGTGCGATTCGAAGGATGAGACCCATTTGGGTGTGAAATCGAGAATGGTCCGTCATGTCATTACGACCCGACTGAAAGCACGCAGAATGCAACTGGCACTTTGAATGCTAATCACAATGACACTAATCTTGTTTCCTTTTGTTTTGTTGACGAAGGTACACCCGAGGACGTGTGATAGTCAGGATGGCCGTGTCGGAGATGAAAGGGAAGCCGAAGCCCTTCCTTGGAAATTTTGGGAACATCCTCTAGTACCTTAGCCTAGATTTTATTATAGTTGTAATTGTTTAAGATTTGTAATAAGCGAGATTGGGTTCGAGGTGACAATCGGTCGCTGAACGTAGCCACGGTCACGGGATGGATGTTTTATCTAACGGAGGTCTGGAGTGGTTGTATGTGTTTTCCGAGAAGTGTGGTTGTGGCGGCATGCGGCCTCGAGAGCGGGCCGAGCCACGTGTGATGTTGCCTCGGAGGTGCCGATGCAATGGGACATACATTGTATTTAGTAATCAAAACTCCAGGCGGAAACTGCCTAGCAACGGCGTTTGGAACTTTCTCGATGCTTCCAACGAGTGTGCCTAGCAACGGCGTTTGGAACCTTCTCGATGCTTCCAAACGGGGATAGAAAACAAAATGCAATCGTACAGGGAGAAAAATCTCCACGAGGCTGGCATTCTTGCGATTGCCTTGGAGAGTGATACATCGAGCGTTTTCGAGGATCGCATTTGCGTCTAAGTTAGTTTCGCTTAGTAAGGAGTTATCCCGGTGACCGTGGATTCGTTTGAACTCAAACATTGCTAATAGTATTATTTAATTTAATTATTCGTAGATCGTGTTATTCATTAGGCTTAGTGTTTGTTAGACTTATTATTAGTTGTACTTATTATTTGTTAAGCTTAGTGATAGACCTGTATATACGTGTAAATAAAATCTCGGCTTTGTGAAACGATGGCTAGTCCACATGAAGAGTCGTCGCGCGCCCAAAATTCCAATCCTGACCCGACATATATAAATATGATATTTCGAATGGTATCATTTATCAATCATTAAACAAGAGTGTCATATCCAGAGAAATGATTTTACATATCTTAATCTTTGCTTTGATTACGATAGTAATAATTTCTATCAAACTTGATGAGGAAGATACATGAATAATTATCTAAAAGCTGAGAATCTTGGCAAATTCATTTGTACATAAACTAACAGAAGTGAATTTTAAAGATACACTCTGCTCTCAACAATTAAAGCTGTCTTGTCGCAACAAAGTTTCAATAATTTTTTATGGACAACATGGCCCAGTTTGCACAAAGACTAAAAATTTTAACATTAAATTTGGATAAAAAATCTTACGGTAGAAGGAATGATATATCCTTCATATTCGCCAATAATCTGGTCGAATTTAGTCAGGTACAATGGTATTGTTTCGTTCAAAAGTTGATTCATCCTCGCTTCCTTCCTTTCAGGATCCTCCTCCATGCGACAGTAGCAGATAGCTGAAACGTATATGAAACCAACCGTTACGTTCATTTGTGTTTTTCCCCCCAAACGAAGAGAAAATAAGTTGTGAAAGAAGGAGTAGCCTCTCATAGTTCCTACAATTTCTTCATTCTCTTTGCTTTCTTCAATATTGCCTCAACAAGTTCCTGTGGTTCACGATACTTGAAATATATACAATGTTACCAGCGTGGAAATTGTCTTGGAAACTTGGAAAATCTTTCAAGAGGAACAACATTGCTAACTGAGATTCGAGAAAGGAAAGGTAAATAAATCCTTGCTTCTACTTAGAGCTTTTTTATTTACTTCTGACGAGTAAAGTACTGTTATTAAAATTTGATTAAAAGTACCAAGAATGTCGAGATATAAACAACCATTTGTGGAAAGGTCAGGAGAAGCAGAATTATCGAATAAACGTTATATAACTCTTAGTGATTAAGTAAGAGAAGAGAAACGAGAAAAAAGTCTTCTATCTAGGTCTTAATAAAGTATACTATATTTATCTCCATATCAAGAATAACAACAAGATATAAACAGTCTTCTAGAAATTGAGTAAATATTACATAATTACATCTTGAGCAATATTTTGCGTCTTAGCTTTTGCTTAAACATTATGATAATCTTAAATATCTGTAAATTCTTCACAGACTCTTTGCATCTTCTATACAGGTATCTCATGATCATGTGATAACACACAGGAAGAAAAAATAGAGGAAAAAACAGCGTAAAAAAAAGTTGCGTAGGAGTATCGTCGCACTACATCATTCGACAATTGATGCACGTCATGGCGATCGTCACGGTTTAAAGCAGGCCATCAAAAACACGTTTGTTATCGTACGGAAAAATCTGCGACGTTCCAGCTGTTCAGGTGCATCGAATTGTGAATCATCGGCGGTACGAAGCAAGGCGAGGGGCGTAAATAGAGAAAGAAGAGAAGGATTCGCATAAATGATAAAATATAATCGTTCGTTCCTCGTCGATGGCGGATGGATGGCTTTAATCGTGGACGATATCGATACGATTATATTTTATACATTTGAAACAAATATAAAAGACGAGCAAAAACCAGAGATACGATCGTTATGATATTATTCAATCGGTAGCCTATTTACCTCGTTTTTTGTTCACCTTCTCTGTCTAGTAATAATTTTTCGACGTGGCGTGACGTTACGTTGGCGGTGTAAAAACACGATTTTAAACACCTGCGGATAGTTGCATGAGTTTCGAGCGATTCCATTCCCTTCGATTTATATTTATGCGATCAACGCGCGGATCGTTAACGCATTATGCAGACAGCAGATGTTACGTAATCACACATATCGTAATTGGAAATTAGTAACGTTATCGCGTACCAGGATACACTTCGTTGCCCTCGCTCCTTCCGCGGATAACCAGCGTTTATCATATAGAGACAGGGATTTGCAAAGAATAAAAGTTGTAGAACGTTGAAAGGCGTTGAGAGAAACGTGATGTTATCCCGTTATTCGTTAACGCAACGCAGTTAAAAAAAATCCCGAAGGAAGATTACGATAATAGATAACCTGAGTCGAGTGTTTGTCGGGGGATCTAAAAGATTCTTTCGAGTTGAGCGTCTGAGATTGCAGAGAAGAAAATTTGGAAGCCATCGAATTCGTGATGTCGATAGAAATCTTCAGTTGGAATCGTTGTATCATAACGTAGTCTGCTTATTGTCGATAAGACTAAACTAAAAGTGACTACTAAAATTTTCTATCCTCTAAATTCTATCTACGATTCTATAATCTAAAAACTGACTTTTGCAAACAAACTGTAACATTCGCTTAACGGAAAGACATACGTATCTTGTTTGTACTCGTCTTTTCACAATGAATTCTTGAACGTCTGTCTCTGTGGTGAGACAAATGCAAAGTCATCTCATCAGTTACTCACCTTGCTCCAAATCTTCAAGAGTATCGACGAGCACGTCGCATATCAACGCATCGCTTTCGTTTCTTCCCATTAGATCGTACTTCCTCGCCAAGTATCGCGCCACAGCGTCAGCCTGCGCTACCGGTTTCCCGTCTACCTCCAGCACAGGCAGCTTTTTATAAGGCATTGCTAAGAACAAACATGGCTCATATGAACACTGTGTAAAGGGAAACGATCGATAGGAAATCACAACACAGCTTCCGAGGCCGTTGCGTTCTTGTGAATAGATGAATCGAAATCATTTCGGTTTTAATCAACATGGCCTAGTAAAGAAATACAGAAATGTCTTCTTTCTCCTTTTTTTCTTTTCTTACGATTACGATGGACAGGGTATCGCGTGTTTTCGCAGGGTATCGCAGGTTATCGCTGTTGGGAAGAACCTAAAGTTTTTAAAATCAAGGATAAAAGATAATACCAGACACGGAAAAAATATTAGAAAATGTACACGGTTCTTGTAATGAAAATTGAAATGCAAGGAATATAAATCTAATGTCTCTTGCGAACGTAATTTTGTGTTTTACACCGACAGGATTGATTTACAGACTTACGTTGACTTTTGGTTTCTCTATCTGCAAGCGACATATAAGATTATATCGAAGACTATGCTGCGTAAAACTTTTATTATACTATTTACGATAGAAATGTCGCAACGGAAGATCGAATTTTATGTCTGCTTTGTTCTTTCGACTTTTTAGCTATGTTCTTGTTCATTTCCGAACTGATTTCAATTTTTTATCCTTTTTTCCGACAAGTCCTAAAAAGTTTTTAAATTAACGAGAAACGTAGAAGTATTTTTGTATTCCTATTTTAAGTCACCTATTTACGGTTTTCTCAAAATATTCGAAATGCTTCGATTCATTGAAAACAATAAAGATTGCAACACAAAAATTCGAGAATCGTAAGTGAATTAAGTTGGTATTCGATAAACACGATATTACGGAAGCAAAACTTAATGAAAAGTTCGACTTTATTCCGTATGAAATTTTACTTTAAGTAAGTTTAGCCTGCACGTGAAACGAAAGTTTTATATACAGAAAAGTTTGAGTAAATGGTAGATACCTGAGAGATGAACGATGAAAGTAAAAATCGATTCTTCACGCTTACAATCCTTGTATTCAGGCCAGAGTTCTTCGGGGATCCTCTCGTCGGTATACTCGATGCCAGTATATGCAAATATGTACCGTATATGTTCGGCACGACCACGGGCATTGAAGTAGATTAGTTTGTAGGTAGGTTCGTCGCTCATTTTCCTTGCTCTGTCAACTTATCGAGAAAAATGTTACAATTAACTCGTGTAATTAACAGACTGTGTGCGTGCTTGTGCTGCTATCTCCCCATTTTAATTGATTCTTCTTTTTTTTCTTTTCTTACTCAAGCGTTCCTACGTGCTCGAAGTATATTTTTTCCTCTGAAAGTTTTTTTTTTCTTTACTGAAAACTCACTCGCAAGATCGTAACCACGCACTAAATATCTTGCAAAACTAGTAACCACGCTCTGCTACCATGTTAAGGAAATTCGAGGATTTGGGAATACAAATTATTGACGATATTTCCCACACAACAGTTATACATCTATATTCCACTCTGAAGAACGTCTTGCACGCACGCTGGTCGCCAACCGACTATTCTAGATTCTTCTAACATCTGGCAACAGTCTTGTGTCTCCACTAAGTCCTTGACGCCCTCTAACCCTTACACACACACTCTCATGTACAGTGTAAATGTATCACTTCCCTAACAAAAGCACAACGCTTTTGGTGGTGCAGCCGGTCGGCTTTCCTCCGGGCGTCGGGGGTCCTCCTTCGGTTACCACTTCGCCCTCTTGCGGCATTCGAATGTCGGATGTCTGTAAATACCGCAGTGGCCACACCTGGTCCAGGGGGCGGGTGACCTGCCTCGTTTGTTTCCGGAGCTCGCTAATGACCTCCACGGCGGGGGCGTTGGCCACTCCGTGTATAGGAAGGGCTTCATTTCTCTTTGGAATTGTTTCACCGACGTGATGTCACTCGTGAGCGCTAGTCGTTTAAAACGTTCATCGCGCGAGCCCAGCAGATGGAGGGCGGTGGCGGCGAGTACCTCTTCCCTGGTTGAATTTCGCCACTTCGACCCGAGGAGGATGATGATACCATTTCCGTACGCTCCTGGTGTTTCGCCGTCCCGCGGTAGTTCCTCGGCTACCTTGATTAGCGACGCGGCTGCTACTTCTTGGCCACCGAAGTGCGCGGCGAATTGTTCCTTAAAATCTGGCCAGGTGAGCTCGTCGCCGTTCATTATCTGCGTAAGCCAATACGCTGCCGGACCCTCTAGGGCACGGTTTAGGGCAGAATACAGTGCGCTGTTTTTCAGGCGATGGTCCCTCATGAGCAGGCCGACGGCTGTGCACAGGCGGCTGGATCTGCGTCCGCGGCTTCGGGGTTGAAGCGCGGTAGCGATACCCAGGTTGCCCGGTGTCCTTTCTTCTTCCTCTTCTTCTTGCCTAGCGACCGCTTTAGTGCGCGCACGATACTCTTACGATCCCGTGCCGACAACGTGTGTTCGGATGCCACTTCTGATGTCGAGTCTGAATCCGAATCCGAGCTCGAGTCACATTCCGAGTCCGAGCTCGAGGCGCCCTCCCGGGCAGGGCTCGCGGGAGATTGCGATTCCGTGTTGGAGTTCTCCATCGTCCGGTCGCGGGTGGGGTACCTTTATTGTCGATAGTGACACTAGTGACGAGGGCCTCAGGCTTGATAACGAATCCGCGGCCAACGGGAGGACTATAATATAAAAAGCAACAGGAAACACGAAATAATATAATTCTGACTAGGACAACATAAACGCAAGAAGTGTTGATATTGAAAAAAATATTTAATTTTGTATATAAATATTTTCATATTTAAAAAAGTTTCCGGAAGCAGGAAGATTTCCAAACAAATAATATCATAAACCGAATGTTTCATGATCCTTTTCTAATTAGAGTGTGTGACAGCATGTGAGAACGTTTCTTAAAAATATGACTTATTGCAATTACTTAATCGCAATTATAAACGATTAAGACCTTCTCACAACGAGGCAATCTGTCCAAAGTATAAAACTCGTTATACTTGATGAGAAATCATATCTCTACTTAGGTTTCATTTCGTTTCATCGCGTTCATAAAAAGTGAATTTGTATGAACACATCGTGCAATTTAGTAATTAGGACCGTTGATCTCGCTGCAACATAGATGGATAGAAAAAAGCCATTTAAAATGATACAACGTCGGGAAGACAATTATGAAAATTATAAATGGAACACAAGATAAAATTGTTTAAGATTAATTCTTCTTTTTTTTTTTAATCGCGAGTGTTTGCAAACGAAGTTTCAATCTGTTTACAATGATAGCAATGAGAGGAGGATGTCTATGAAAGTTATAAATGCGATATTGAATAACATTTCTGCGAGTGGTTTTGTTTTTCGTTACAAATGTTTTTTAAACGAATCTGCAATCTGTTGGAAACAACGGAACAGTAACGGGACTACTGATAGGGAAATAAGAAAGATCGCGTTTTATTTGAACAGACAAATCTTTGAAATCTATTCGAAAGTCTATTTGAAATGGTACGAGCTCGAAAAGAACGGTGAATACTATAGAAGAAGGATTAATTAAAATTCTTATTAATCTGTACGCTTTGTATATTAAATACCTTGATCGATGCCAAGATAACAAATTATTATACAAAACAGTGAAGTATCCACGTCTGACATTAATATTGAGTATTACCATTACTGTAATTTAATTTTTAACCGATCCTGAAAATTCCTTAGAACGTAAAAAATGTAAAATGTTACTGTGCATTTCAAGATTAAATGCACTGTAATTTAGAAACAGTTATGAAGCGGAAACAAATAATTTATTCAGAATAAGAATTCTACGTAATCATGTTAAAAAAAAACGTACTTATAACGCGTTTAAACTCCAAATATGTAAAGACAATAAGGGAAAAAAATTAAACGAAGAATCGTATTTTTTGTAAATTCACACAAGATTTTATCCAAAAAAAAATTGGCCTGTACCAATATTTTTATTTGTCGTTACAAGTTACGAGGGTATTAAAAAATTGGCCACGAATGGACCAGAGATAAGAATTTATCAGACTTGCTCTCGTAAATTTCAAGACGTTGCATCGGATATTCTTGAAAATCTTTGGACAATGGCCTCGATATTTCGCAGCTTCTATCCTCGAAGCGGAAGAACTCGGCGTTAAAAGCGACAGAACTGGAGAAACCCGGTGACCGCGAGCCTTTCACGCTCTCGACAGATTTCTCATCCCTCGTAATCCTCCCAGTGTCACCCAATTTCCACCCTCGTATTGCGATTTGTTGCTTCCAACGAGGCGACACCTTGTCTTGTGATTTCCTTTTTCGTCGCGTGAAACACGACCGAACACTTGTTCAAACACATAATTCATATTTATCTAACTCGACAAAACGCCGTGTCATTGAAACAATAGCATTCTTTGGCTTTTATGTAAATTCCAATAAATTATGATAATGTTCGTGGAGACATTATTGCTACCTATTTTATCTGTCGTGATCCAAATTGATTTGTGGCTACGTATGTATATATATATATATTTGTATTTTCTTTTGTTCTTTCTTTTTAATTTATGTGATCTGAGAATTACATTTCTGAGAGTTCGGTGAAATTCGATGCTTTATTTTTATCAGTAGAATCTTCCTTGTCATTGTCAGAGCGCAGACGTTTACGCGTTTACGGAAAGTTTAAGGATACAAAAATACAGAAAAATGTAGAAAATATGCAAGAATATGTAAAATATCGAAAGTACAGTACTTCTAATAATACTTAGTAGCATGCTTACAAACAAATTTCTTTTGTATTTCTTGAAATTGCGTAAAGATTCGCGGTAATTATCGGATTTTTGTCCTCTTTTATCTGCTTTTTTTTATTCGCAACTTATATGAGATATGAATTAATATTCAACGACGTGCGCTCTGTGCCACGAAATGAATTATCTCGCGTTAAGACTGCGGCAATTCTTACGTTTGATATTTCATTTAACGAACAGCCGCGCGTTCCTGAGTTTAAAAACCGTCACTCTGAACTTACGCTGAGAATAATATCAGGAAAAGCGAACGAGAGATGATTAGAAAGAAAATGCGAGGAGCAGTGAGGGGGATATTACTAGACTGCGCTTTTTTGTGCAAGTATAGCACGATGTTTGGGAGTGTAAAATTTTAACGAATGCGTATAATATGAAAAAATATATGAAATATCCAAGGTATAGTTTTATTAAACTTACTTTTTATAATGCTTCGTAGGTAAAACAATTTTCTATCCAGAAATTTTATTGTCAGAATTTAATGGATAATTTTAGAAACTTCAACCTTTGGAGGTATTTGTTAATTAAAAATGACAAAACTGGTATTATGTAAAAAAGAGTAATGTGTATCCTGAATCAATGTCGAATGGAAATTAGACAGTTCTATAAAAATAATCCTTCTCACGATTCCACAACTTCATAGCTTAATTAAATACAATTCTTCGGCGATATAATTACAAATACATTTACAGGAATTGTGTAATATGATAAATATCTCGTTAAAGAAATTGAAATCGTAAATTCCGCGGATAACCAGCGTTTATCATATAGAGACAGGGATTTGCAAAGAATAAAAGTTGTAGAACGTTGAAAGGCGTTGAGAGAAACGTGATGTTATCCCGTTATTCGTTAACGCAACGCAGTTAAAAAAAATCCCGTAGGAAGATTACGATAATAGATAACCTGAGTCGAGTGTTTGTCGGGGGATCTAAAAGATTCTTTCGAGTTGAGCGTCTGAGATTGCAGAGAAGAAAATTTGGAAGCCATCGAATTCGTGATGTCGATAGAAATCTTCAGTTGGAATCGTTGTATCATAACGTAGTCTGCTTATTGTCGATAAGACTTTACTAAACTAAAAGTGACTACTAAAAGTTTCTATCCTCTAAATTCTATCTACGATTCTATAATCTAAAAACTGACTTTTGCAAACAAACTGTAACATTCGTTTAACGGAAAGACATACGTATCTTGTTTGTACTCGTCTTTTCACAATGAATTCTTGAACGTCTGTCTCTGTGGTGAGACAAATGCAAAGTCATCTCATCAGTTACTCACCTTGCTTCAAATCTCCAAGAGTATCGACGAGCACGTCGCATATCATCGCATCCCATTCGTTCCTTCCCATTAGATCGTACTTCTTCGCCAAGTATCGCGCCACAGCGTTACTCTGCGCTACCGGTTTCCCGTCTATCTCCAGCACAGGCAGCATTTTATAAGGCATTGCTAAGAACAAACATGGCTCATATGAACACTGTGTAGAGGGAAACGATCGATAGGAAATCACAACACAGCTTCCGAGGCCGTTGCGTTCTTGTGAATAGATGAATCGAAATCATTTCGGTTTTAATCAACATGGCCTAGTAAAGAAATACAGAAATGTCTTCTTTCTCCTTTTTTTTCTTTTCTTACGATTACGATGGACAGGGTATCGCGTGTTTTTGACTGTTGAGAAGAACCTAAAGTTTTTAAAATCAAGGATAAAAGATCGAGTATAAAATTTGTAATTCTCACGGAAAGGAACGAATCTGTCTGATGCGGTGTACTGAATGTACGAGGAACGATCAGTATCGTTTTGCGGGAAGACCTTATGCAATGATAGTGGACTTACAACTGCGAATAAAAAATTCACGTCTCATAATACCAGACACGGAAAAAATATTAGAAAATGTACACGGTTCTTGTAATGAAAATTGAAATGCAAGGAATATAAATCGAATGTCTCTTGCGAACGTAATTTTGTGTTTTACACCGACAGGATTGATTTACAGATTTACGTTGATTTTTGGTTTCTCTATCTGCAAGCGACATATAAGATTATATCGAAGACTATGCTGCGTAAAACTTTTATTATACTATTTACGATAGAAATGTCGCAACGGAAGATCGAATTTTATGTCTGCTTTGTTCTTTCGACTTTTTAGCTGTGTTCTTGTTCATTTCCGAACTGATTTCAATTTTTTATCCTTTTTTTCCGACAAGTCCTAAAAAGTTTTTAAATTAACGAGAAACGTAGAAGTATTTTTGTATTCCTATTTTAAGTCACCTATTTACGGTTTTCTCAATATATTCGAAATGCTTCGATTCATTGAAAACAATAAAGATTGCAACACAAAAATTCGAGAATCGTAAGTGAATTAAGTTGGTATTCGATAAACACGATATTACTGAAGCAAAACTTAATGAAAAGTTCGACTTTATTCCGTATGAAATTTTACTTTAAGTAAGTTTAGCCTGCACGTGAAACGAAAGTTTTATATACAGAAAGTTTGAGTAAATGGTAGATACCTGAGAGTTGAACGATGAAAGTAAAAATCGATTCTTCACGCTTACAATCCTTGTATTCAGGCCAGAGTTCTTCGGGGATCCTCTCGTCGGTATACTCGATGCCAGTATATGCAAATATGTACCGTATATGTTCGGCACGACCACGG
>NW_022885535.1:0-25061 GCF_011952205.1 Bombus bifarius
CGACGTGATGTCACTCGTGAGCGCTAGTCGTTTAAAACGTTCATCGCGCGAGCCCAGCAGATGGAGGGCGGTGGCGGCGAGTACCTCTTCCCTGGTTGAATTTCGCCACTTCGACCCGAGGAGGATGATGATACCATTTCCGTACGCTCCTGGTGTTTCGCCGTCCCGCGGTAGTTCCTCGGCTACCTTGATTAGCGACGCGGCTGCTACTTCTTGGCCACCGAAGTGCGCGGCGAATTGTTCCTTAAAATCTGGCCAGGTGAGCTCGTCGCCGTTCATTGTCTGCGTAAGCCAATACGCTGCCGGACCCTCTAGGGCACGGTTTAGGGCAGAATACAGTGCGCTGTTTTTCAGGCGGTGGTCCCTCATGAGCAGGCCGACGGCTGTGCACAGGCGGCTGGATCTGCGTCCGCGGCTTCGGGGTTGAAGCGCGGTAGCGATACCCAGGTTGCCCGGTGTCCTTTCTTCTTCCTCTTCTTCTTGCCTAGCGACCGCTTTAGTGCGCGCACGATACTCTTACGATCCCGTGCCGACAACGTGTGTTCGGATGCCACTTCTGATGTCGAGTCTGAATCCGAATCCGAGCTCGAGTCACATTCCGAGTCCGAGCTCGAGGCGCCCTCCCGGGCAGGGCTCGCGGGAGATTGCGATTCCGTGTTGGAGTTCTCCATCGTCCGGTCGCGGGTGGGGTACCTTTATTGTCGATAGTGACACTAGTGACGAGGGCCTCAGGCTTGATAACGAATCCGCGGCCAACGGGAGGACTATAATATAAAAAGCAACAGGAAACACGAAATAATATAATTCTGACTAGGACAACATAAACGCAAGAAGTGTTGATATTGAAAAAAATATTTAATTTTGTATATAAATATTTTCATATTTAAAAAAGTTTCCGGAAGCAGGAAGATTTACAAACAAATAATATCATAAACCGAATGTTTCATGATCCTTTTCTAATTAGAGTGTGTGACAGCATGTGAGAACGTTTCTTAAAAATATGACTTATTGCAATTACTTAATCGCAATTATAAACGATTAAGACCTTCTCACAACGAGGCAATCTGTCCAAAGTATAAAACTCGTTATACTTGATGAGAAATCATATCTCTACTTAGGTTTCATTTCGTTTCATCGCGTTCATAAAAAGTGAATTTGTATGAACACATCGTGCAATTTAGTAATTAGGACCGTTGATCTCGCTGCAACATAGATGGATAGAAAAAAGCCATTTAAAATGATACAACGTCGGGAAGACAATTATGAAAATTATAAATGGAACACAAGATAAAATTGTTTAAGATTAATTCTTCTTTTTTTTTTTTTTTTTTTTAATCGCGAGTGTTTGCAAACGAAGTTTCAATCTGTTTACAATGATAGCAATGAGAGGAGGATGTCTATGAAAGTTATAAATGCGATATTGAATAACATTTCTGCGAGTAGGTTTGTTTTTCGTTACAAATGTTTTTTAAACGAATCTGCAATCTGTTGGAAACAACGGAACAGTAACGGGACGACTGATAGGGAAATAAGAAAGATCGCGTTTTATTTGAACAGACAAATCTTTGAAATCTATTCGAAAGTCTATTTGAAATGGTACGAGCTCGAAAAGAACGGTGAATACTATAGAAGAAGGATTAATTAAAATTCTTATTAATCTGTACGCTTTGTATATTAAATACCTTGATCGATGCCAAGATAACAAATTATTATACAAAACAGTGAAGTATCCACGTCTGACATTAATATTGAGTATTACCATTACTGTAATTTAATTTTTAACCGATCCTGAAAATTCCTTAGAACGTAAAAAGTATAAAATGTTACTGTGCATTTCAAGATTAAATGCACTGTAATTTAGAAACAGTTATGAAGCGGAAACAAATAATTTATTCAGAATAAGAATTCTACGTAATCATGTTAAAAAAAAAAAACGTACTTATAACGCGTTTAAACTCCAAATATGTAAAGACAATAAGGGAAAAAAATTAAACGAAGAATCGTATTTTTTGTAAATTCACACAAGATTTTATCCAAAAAAAAAATTGGCCTGTACCAATATTTTTATTTGTCGTTACAAGTTACGAGGGTATTAAAAAATTGGCCACGAATGGACCAGAGATAAGAATTTATCAGACTTGCTCTCGTAAATTTCAAGACGTTGCATCGGATATTCTTGAAAATCTTTGGACAATGGCCTCGATATTTCGCAGCTTCTATCCTCGAAGCGGAAGAACTCGGCGTTAAAAGCGACAGAACTGGAGAAACCCGGTGACCGCGAGCCTTTCACGCTCTCGACAGATTTCTCATCCCTCGTAATCCTCCCAGTGTCACCCAATTTCCACCCTCGTATTGCGATTTGTTGCTTCCAACGAGGCGACACCTTGTCTTGTGATTTCCTTTTTCGTCGCGTGAAACACGACCGAACACTTGTTCAAACACATAATTCATATTTATCTAACTCGACAAAACGCCGTGTCATTGAAACAATAGCATTCTTTGGCTTTTATGTAAATTCCAATAAATTATGATAATGTTCGTGGAGACATTATTGCTACCTATTTTATCTGTCGTGATCCAAATTGATTTGTGGCTACGTATGTATATATATATATATATATATATATATATATATATATATATATATATATATATATATGTCGGAGATGAAAGAACACCGGAGCCTTTGGAATTTTGGATAATCCCGCAACATTGTAACCTAGAGTCTACTATAGCTGTAATTGAACAATTGTAGTTATTCAACCCGATTGTAATTGTTCGAGAGTCGTGATAATGAGCTTGGGCTCGAGGCGACAGTCAGTCGCCGAACGTAGCCGCGGTCACGGGATGAACGCTTTGTCTAACAAAGGTATGGAGTAATTCTATAGCTCTCCTTAAAAGAAATATTCGTGGCGACACGCGACAGTAAACATTCCAACGGTTTCTGTCCTGTGGCTCGCCACACGCAGACCCTATTCTTCGAGTAAGATGATTGCCAGATGTCGATGCGTCTCCGCAGTACATGTTCGGCTAGCTCGAGGGCCCGTTATAAATCTTAAGGTTTAGTTAACTAAAGTCCTTCAAACAGACAAACAGTCTTTGTCCCAACTACGGGAAGATAGGGGAGACATATTTTTCAACGAGCGGCGTCTTCCACTAGCAACTTTCCCTCGAGGGCGGCTAGCATCTTTTTCTAACCACCGATATGGAGATTGACCAATTAGCAACGCCAATTTCCCTTACTTTCTGAACGAAGGCTTTTCTCGACGAATCCGATGATCTCGTGTCCTTAGACACACCCCATTATAGTTTTCCTCTGTGGCATGATCGGGACGGGAAAGACATTCTTTCTCGCGATCTCATTGATGAAAGGAGTAACTCTTTACGACCAGTGAATATTACGCGTCCGACTTAGATTTTGTGAGTACGTTCATCTATCATCCCGTCGACCGCGGATTCGTTATTGAACCTAGGATCATTGTCATTAGTTTCTCGAGCACCTAACTACCGCGGTTACTTGTCCGGTTCTATAATAATCGTATTTGCACTAGTCAATGTCTTCTCCATTGCATAACGACAACGTGTAACCCAAACGAAGATTCGTTTCACGCCCCTAACCCTAATTCTAATGTAAACCCGACATCAGAAGTGGGATCAGTGCCGGTTATAACAGTGCAAGAGCTTACGACCATCGTGCGCGAGTCAATTCCGTCGCTAGTGCAAAAATCGAGTGTGGAACCTAACAATTTTTCGACTCCGCTGCCTGGTGCGCAGCTACCAATCTGATTATGGAGAAAGATCCTTTACAAAGCAGTGCCCTGAATATAATTTCAATGCCGAGTGTCGAATTGACTTCTACGTAGTGGAGGCGCTAACTGGTACATCAAGCCATCCGGGTGAGTCGTTTCCATTTTACCCCGATTTCGGAGCCGAGTGTTCGCTAATTAAAGAATCCGTAGTCTTGAGAATTTCTGGCAAAAGAACGATTGATATAGTAGTAATGCGAGGAATAAGAGATATTGGTACTAAACGTATCGCTCAAATCTTGCCCGTTGCAGGTGTTAGTGGTTAGAGATAAATTTTTCATGTCCTGGCTGATAGTTATTTAAAAATACGATATCGCGATTGCTCGTCAAATTTTAAGCCAAGATCTTGACGTAATATTACACAAACTAGCCTCGCTATGTGTAAAACAAAAATAATTCATGCCCGTAATAAAACCGCTGAAAACGAGATCGATGTCAATGAAGTTGACAATGAGGTACGTGGTAGTGATAAAAGTCGATTAATCTTTCTTTTCGAAAATTCAGAGATTCATCCGTTACGGGTTCCCTACGTACTCGTACAAAAAATACAGGACAGTTAGAAGTACAATTAATTGATCCTAACATCGCCGTACAAGGAGTCCTAATAGACTTCGCGAGCGCAGAGTAGTACGTGATAGAACAAGCGACTTAATTACAGCCAAAAATCATAAAGCCTAGTAATTCACCGTTCGCGAGCCCCGTGTTACTCGTGAAGACGAACAATGGTTCAGATAGATGATAGACAGATTTTCGAGAACTAAATAAATATACGGTCGCGAATCGGTATCCTTTACCCCTCATTGCGGATCGAGTCGCGAGATTGCAAAAGCGAGATATTTTATTATTCTGGACATGGCCGGTGGGTTTCTCCAAACCCCTATTCATCCTAATTCTAGGAAGTATACAGCATTGATTACCCTCGATGAACAATTTGGATAATAAGTTGTTGTTTTCTTCGAATTCTTTTGTGCCTTTGTTCGATCCATTCGATGTCCTTTATTTGCATAACATAAGTGCGTGCGCGTTTAATGTTTCTTCCGGAAGTCATTTTCGGGACGGCGATACTATGCTGACTCCGTCGAAAATGGGGATTCTTATATCTTCGGACAACCCTAATAATTTTGCAACTCATACTTGTCTAAATATTCTAATATTTATGTTCTTCCTTGCTACAATTTTGTAAACCATCAAAGCGTTTACTACGGAAACCCTCAGGAGTAGTCGCGTGCCAAGTCTTCTGTAGCATTTGACCCTTTTTAATTGTGGTGACATAAGAAATCATTTGGTCGGAGTGATCTGTACTACACTTTCCTTCATTGTATTCAGCAGCGGCTGCTGATTTCGATGTTGCGAACAAACGAAACGAGAGATCGTTCTTGAGATTCCTTTGAAAACACGTATAACAGCCAACGTGCCATTCGTACGTTGTCGTCTATTTGGATGATGTCCTAATTATTGCCGACTCGACAGATCAAGCTCTAAAAGTATTGCACACCGTACTAGATACCCTTGTAAAAGCCAGATTCTCCTTTAACTTTTCAAAATGTTCTTTTCTAAAGGCATCGGTACTCTATTTGGAATATGTAATTTACGACGGAGAAGTTCATCCCAATCCGGGTAAAATGCACGCCTTGAGTTCTTTACCTGCGTCAACGACCGTCACACAGCTCAGGCAGTTCATAGGTTTAGCCCTTTATTTCCGAAAATTCGTCCCTAAATTTTCACGGGTAATGAAACCCTTGTATGCGCTTACTTCCGATAATAAAAACATGACTTGGACAGATAGGCATGGAAAAATAAGGCAAAAGGTAATTTCCGCCCTGACCGACGCGCCGGTGTTAATGGTATTTGACCCGAACTACCCCATAGAACTTCGTATCGACGCTAGTTCGGATGGATATGAGGTTATTTTAATGCACAAGAGTGAAGGTAAAAATAGAGTAATAGAATATTACAGTATAAGAAGTAGCCCTGCGGAATCTAGGTATCATTCTTACGAACTAGAAACGTTAGGAGTTGTGAACGCCGTCAAGCATTTCCGTCATTATCTCCACGGACGAGAATTTCTTGTCGTCTCCGATTGTAATCCTTTGAAGGCATCCAGTAGTAAGGTAAATTTAAATGACAGGGCTTACAGGTGGTGGGCTTACTTACAAACTTTTACTTTTGACATTCTGTACCGGGAAGGTAAACGAATGGCCCACGTAAATTTTGTCTCGCGAAATCCCGTAGACTTGGATCACCTTACGATCAACGAAGTCATAGAGAAGGAAATCAATCTGACCGAAATCTCCGAAGACTAGCTATTAGTGGAATAACGTCGCGACTCCCAAATTTCTGGGATCGTCAATAAATTACAGAATGAAGAGCTCGCGGAAGACGTCGCGAATACGTATGAGTTACGGTCCGGTACCCTTCATCGTAAAATACAGAGAAAAGGCAGAACTCTCTGCTTGTCCATTGTCCCCAGAGGTTTTAGATGATCTGTTATTAACCATGTGCAACAGTCAATTATGCACTTAGGTTGGGATAAAACGCTTGAGAAACTGTGCGAGTGTTACTGGTTCGAAGGAATGGCGGAGTATGTTCGCCAATTCGTAGAGAACTGTCACGCTTGTCAAGTTTCGAAGGCCAGTTCAGGTAAAATACAAGCTGAATTACATCCTATACCTAAGACCAGCATACCTTGGCATACAGTTCACGTGGACATAACGGGCAAACTAAGCGGTAAAAGTGGTTCGAAAGAGTATGTCATTGTTTTGGTCGACGTCTTCACTAAATTCGCATATCTGCATCATACTCGTAAAGTAGATTTCCTTAGTACCGTTAAAGCACTTAAGTACTATATTTTTATTCGGCAGTCCCTGCCGGATAATAGCGGATCAGGGAAGATGTTTTACGGGCAAAGAATTTCGAGACTTTTGTCAAGATAAATACATTAAACTCCATTTAATTGCGACCGGAGCTAGTAGGGCCAACGGACAGGTAGGGCGTATTATGAGTACGCTAAAAAAACACATGTTCACAACAATAGAAACCAACTGGCGGTCCTGGCAAGACGCGATCGGGGAAATACAACTGGCCTTAAATTGTACCACCAACCGCGTGACTAAGTCAAGCCCGTTGGAACTACTAATCGGTAAAACAGCGAGACCCTACGGATTATCCCTACCCGACAATATCGAAGAAAGAGAAGTAAATATCTCCCATATAAGACAGCAGGCGATAAAGAATATAGAAGCAAGCGCCAAATACGATAAGGATAGGTTCCACGAAAACAAAGCTAAAATAGTTAGGTTCAACCTTGGCGATTTCGTATTACGCAAAAACGAGGAAAGAAACCAGACGAAGTTAGATCCGAAATTCAGGGGTCCATTCGTAATAGCAGAGACTTTGGAAGGAGATGGATATACCCTAAAAACCTTAGACGGCAAACGATCATATAAGGACAGACACGACAGACTGAGAAAAATGCCAGAAGGTTGCGTCCCTGCTGAGTTAGACGTCTGCGGTGATGACAACGGCGGTGATAATAACGATGCAAGTACACTGACCTCAGAGGATCATTAACACTGCGTTGTGGTCATAGTAATACACCGAGTGGTTTTATATGCTTTTTGTTGTAAACCGTTGAGTGGGTTTACGTGCTTTTTGTTGTAAACCGTTGAGTGGGTTTACGTGCTTTTTGTTGTAAACCGTTGAGTGGGTTTACGTGCTTTTTGTTGTAACCCGTTGAGTGGGTTGATGTGCTTTTTGTTGTAACCCGTTGAGTGGGTTGATGTGCTTTTTGTTGTAACCCGTTGAGTGGGTTGATGTGCTTTTTGTTGTAACCCGTTGAGTGGGTTGATGTGCTTTTGGTTGTAACCCGTTGAGTGGGTTGATGTGCTTTTGGTTGTAACCCGTTGAGTGGGTTGATGTGCTTTTGGTTGTAACCCGTTGAGTGGGTTGATGTGCTTTTGGTTGTAACCCGTTGAGTGGGTTTATGTGCTTTCTGGGTGTAATGCACCCAACGTGGCAATATGATCCAACAAACTGAGGTTCACCAGTGTACGAAATCGAAAATGATCTGTTGTGTCATTACGGTCTGACTGGCGACTCACAGAACGCACCTAACACTTTGAATACAAATTATAACATTACAAATTCCTATTCTCTTTTATTTTTCTGTTGTCAAACCTCCGAACGAAACTTTGTTATTGCACTGGATCCTTGACTTGCTTGGACATTTAGTTAAATCGTAAATAATGTCAGTTGAATCTAATGTAAGAAAACACGATATTTTAGTTACACACGAGGACGTGTGATAGTCAGGAAGGCCGTGTCGGAGATGAAAGAACACCGGAGCCTTTGGAATTTTGGATAATCCCGCAACATTGTAACCTAGAGTCTACTATAGCTGTAATTGAACAATTGTAGTTATTCAACCCGATTGTAATTGTTCGAGAGTCGTGATAATGAGCTTGGGCTCGAGGCGACAGTCAGTCGCCGAACGTAGCCGCGGTCACGGGATGAACGCTTTGTCTAACAAAGGTATGGAGTAATTCTATAGCTCTCCTTAAAAGAAATATTCGTGGCGACACGCGACAGTAAACATTCCAACGGTTTCTGTCCTGTGGCTCGCCACACGCAGACCCTATTCTTCGAGTAAGATGATTGCCAGATGTCGATGCGTCTCCGCAGTACATGTTCGGCTAGCTCGAGGGCCCGTTATAAATCTTAAGGTTTAGTTAACTAAAGTCCTTCAAACAGACAAACAGTCTTTGTCCCAACTACGGGAAGATAGGGGAGACATATTTTTCAACGAGCGGCGTCTTCCACTAGCAACTTTCCCTCGAGGGCGGCTAGCATCTTTTTCTAACCACCGATATGGAGATTGACCAATTAGCAACGCCAATTTCCCTTACTTTCTGAACGAAGGCTTTTCTCGACGAATCCGATGATCTCGTGTCCTTAGACACACCCCATTATAGTTTTCCTCTGTGGCATGATCGGGACGGGAAAGACATTCTTTCTCGCGATCTCATTGATGAAAGGAGTAACTGTTTACGACCAGTGAATATTACGCGTCCGACTTAGATTTTGTGAGTACGTTCATCTATCATCCCGTCGACCGCGGATTCGTTATTGAACCTAGGATCATTGTCATTAGTTTCTCGAGCACCTAACTACCGCGGTTACTTGTCCGGTTCTATAATAATCGTATTTGCACTAGTCAATGTCTTCTCCATTGCATAACGACAACGTGTAACCCAAACGAAGATTCGTTTCACGCCCCTAACCCTAATTCTAATGTAAACCCGACATATATTTGTATTTTCTTTTGTTCTTTCTTTTTAATTTATGTGATCTGAGAATTACATTTCTGAGAGTTCGGTGAAATTCGATGCTTTATTTTTATCAGTAGAATCTTCCTTGTCATTGTCAGAGCGCAGACGTTTACGCGTTTACGGAAAGTTTAAGGATACAAAAATACAGAAAAATGTAGAAAATATGCAAGAATATGTAAAATATCGAAAGTACAGTACTTCTAATAATACTTAGTAGCATGCTTACAAACAAATTTCTTTTGTATTTCTTGAAATTGCGTAAAGATTCGCGGTAATTATCGGATTTTTGTCCTCTTTTATCTGCTTTTTTTTATTCGCAACTTATATGAGATATGAATTAATATTCAACGACGTGCGCTCTGTGCCACGAAATGAATTATCTCGCGTTAAGACTGCGGCAATTCTTACGTTTGATATTTCATTTAACGAACAGCCGCGCGTTCCTGAGTTTAAAAACCGTCACTCTGAACTTACGCTGAGAATAATATCAGGAAAAGCGAACGAGAGATGATTAGAAAGAAAATGCGAGGAGCAGTGAGGGGGATATTACTAGACTGCGCTTTTTTGTGCAAGTATAGCACGATGTTTGGGAGTGTAAAATTTTAACGAATGCGTATAATATGAAAAAATATATGAAATATCCAAGGTATAGTTTTATTAAACTTACTTTTTATAATGCTTCGTAGGTAAAACAATTTTCTATCCAGAAATTTTATTGTCAGAATTTAATGGATAATTTTAGAAACTTCAACCTTTGGAGGTATTTGTTAATTAAAAATGACAAAACTGGTATTATGTAAAAAAGAGTAATGTGTATCCTGAATCAATGTCGAATGGAAATTAGACAGTTCTATAAAAATAATCCTTCTCACGATTCCACAACTTCATAGCTTAATTAAATACAATTCTTCGGCGATATAATTACAAATACATTTACAGGAATTGTGTAATATGATAAATATCTCGTTAAAGAAATTGAAATCGTAAATTCCGCGGATAACCAGCGTTTATCATATAGAGACAGGGATTTGCAAAGAATAAAAGTTGTAGAACGTTGAAAGGCGTTGAGAGAAACGTGATGTTATCCCGTTATTCGTTAACGCAACGCAGTTAAAAAAAATCCCGTAGGAAGATTACGATAATAGATAACCTGAGTCGAGTGTTTGTCGGGGGATCTAAAAGATTCTTTCGAGTTGAGCGTCTGAGATTGCAGAGAAGAAAATTTGGAAGCCATCGAATTCGTGATGTCGATAGAAATCTTCAGTTGGAATCGTTGTATCATAACGTAGTCTGCTTATTGTCGATAAGACTTTACTAAACTAAAAGTGACTACTAAAAGTTTCTATCCTCTAAATTCTATCTACGATTCTATAATCTAAAAACTGACTTTTGCAAACAAACTGTAACATTCGTTTAACGGAAAGACATACGTATCTTGTTTGTACTCGTCTTTTCACAATGAATTCTTGAACGTCTGTCTCTGTGGTGAGACAAATGCAAAGTCATCTCATCAGTTACTCACCTTGCTTCAAATCTCCAAGAGTATCGACGAGCACGTCGCATATCATCGCATCCCATTCGTTCCTTCCCATTAGATCGTACTTCTTCGCCAAGTATCGCGCCACAGCGTTACTCTGCGCTACCGGTTTCCCGTCTATCTCCAGCACAGGCAGCATTTTATAAGGCATTGCTAAGAACAAACATGGCTCATATGAACACTGTGTAGAGGGAAACGATCGATAGGAAATCACAACACAGCTTCCGAGGCCGTTGCGTTCTTGTGAATAGATGAATCGAAATCATTTCGGTTTTAATCAACATGGCCTAGTAAAGAAATACAGAAATGTCTTCTTTCTCCTTTTTTTCTTTTCTTACGATTACGATGGACAGGGTATCGCGTGTTTTTAACTGTTGAGAAGAACCTAAAGTTTTTAAAATCAAGGATAAAAGATCGAGTATAAAATTTGTAATTCTCACGGAAAGGAACGAATCTGTCCGATGCGGTGTACTGAATGTACGAGGAACGATCAGTATCGTTTTGCGGGAAGACCTTATGCAATGATAGTGGACTTACAACTGCGAATAAAAAATTCACGTCGCATAATACCAGACACGGAAAAAATATTAGAAAATGTACACGGTTCTTGTAATGAAAATTGAAATGCAAGGAATATAAATCGAATGTCTCTTGCGAACGTAATTTTGTGTTTTACACCGACAGGATTGATTTACAGACTTACGTTGATTTTTGGTTTCTCTATCTGCAAGCGACATATAAGATTATATCGAAGACTATGCTGCGTAAAACTTTTATTATACTATTTACGATAGAAATGTCGCAACGGAAGATCGAATTTTATATCTGCTTTGTTCTTTCGACTTTTTAGCTATGTTCTTGTTCATTTCCGAACTGATTTCAATTTTTTATCCTTTTTTTCCGACAAGTCCTAAAAAGTTTTTAAATTAACGAGAAACGTAGAAGTATTTTTGTATTCCTATTTTAAGTCACCTATTTACGGTTTTCTCAAAATATTCGAAATGCTTCGATTCATTGAAAACAATAAAGATTGCAACACAAAAATTCGAGAATCGTAAGTGAATTAAGTTGGTATTCGATAAACACGATATTACGGAAGCAAAACTTAATGAAAAGTTCGACTTTATTCCGTATGAAATTTTACTTTAAGTAAGTTTAGCCTGCACGTGAAACGAAAGTTTTATATACAGAAAAGTTTGAGTAAATGGTAGATACCTGAGAGATGAACGATGAAAGTAAAAATCGATTCTTCACGCTTACAATCCTTGTATTCAGGCCAGAGTTCTTCGGGGATCCTCTCGTCGGTATACTCGATGCCAGTATATGCAAATATGTACCGTATATGTTCGGCACGACCACGGGCATTGAAGTAGATTAGTTTGTAGGTAGGTTCGTCGCTCATTTTCCTTGCTCTGTCAACTTATCGAGAAAAATGTTACAATTAACTCGTGTAATTAACAGACTGTGTGCGTGCTTGTGCTGCTATCTCCCCATTTTAATTGATTCTTCTTTTTTTTCTTTTCTTACTCAAGCGTTCCTACGTGCTCGAAGTATATTTTTTCCTCTGAAAGTTTTTTTTTTCTTTACTGAAAACTCACTCGCAAGATCGTAACCACGCACTAAATATCTTGCAAAACTAGTAACCACGCTCTGCTACCATGTTAAGGAAATTCGAGGATTTGGGAATACAAATTATTGACGATATTTCCCACACAACAGTTATACATCTATATTCCACTCTGAAGAACGTCTTGCACGCACGCTGGTCGCCAACCGACTATTCTAGATTCTTCTAACATCTGGCAACAGTCTTGTGTCTCCACTAAGTCCTTGACGCCCTCTAACCCTTACACACACACTCTCATGTACAGTGTAAATGTATCACTTCCCTAACAAAAGCACAACGCTTTTGGTGGTGCAGCCGGTCGGCTTTCCTCCGGGCGTCGGGGGTCCTCCTTCGGTTACCACTTCGCCCTCTTGCGGCATTCGAATGTCGGATGTCTGTAAATACCGCAGTGGCCACACCTGGTCCAGGGGGCGGGTGACCTGCCTCGTTTGTTTCCGGAGCTCGCTAATGACCTCCACGGCGGGGGCGTTGGCCACTCCGTGTATAGGAAGGGCTTCATTTCTCTTTGGAATTGTTTCACCGACGTGATGTCACTCGTGAGCGCTAGTCGTTTAAAACGTTCATCGCGCGAGCCCAGCAGATGGAGGGCGGTGGCGGCGAGTACCTCTTCCCTGGTTGAATTTCGCCACTTCGACCCGAGGAGGATGATGATACCATTTCCGTACGCTCCTGGTGTTTCGCCGTCCCGCGGTAGTTCCTCGGCTACCTTGATTAGCGACGCGGCTGCTACTTCTTGGCCACCGAAGTGCGCGGCGAATTGTTCCTTAAAATCTGGCCAGGTGAGCTCGTCGCCGTTCATTATCTGCGTAAGCCAATACGCTGCCGGACCCTCTAGGGCACGGTTTAGGGCAGAATACAGTGCGCTGTTTTTCAGGCGGTGGTCCCTCATGAGCAGGCCGACGGCTGTGCACAGGCGGCTGGATCTGCGTCCGCGGCTTCGGGGTTGAAGCGCGGTAGCGATACCCAGGTTGCCCGGTGTCCTTTCTTCTTCCTCTTCTTCTTGCCTAGCGACCGCTTTAGTGCGCGCACGATACTCTTACGATCCCGTGCCGACAACGTGTGTTCGGATGCCACTTCTGATGTCGAGTCTGAATCCGAATCCGAGCTCGAGTCACATTCCGAGTCCGAGCTCGAGGCGCCCTCCCGGGCAGGGCTCGCGGGAGATTGCGATTCCGTGTTGGAGTTCTCCATCGTCCGGTCGCGGGTGGGGTACCTTTATTGTCGATAGTGACACTAGTGACGAGGGCCTCAGGCTTGATAACGAATCCGCGGCCAACGGGAGGACTATAATATAAAAAGCAACAGGAAACACGAAATAATATAATTCTGACTAGGACAACATAAACGCAAGAAGTGTTGATATTGAAAAAAATATTTAATTTTGTATATAAATATTTTCATATTTAAAAAAGTTTCCGGAAGCAGGAAGATTTACAAACAAATAATATCATAAACCGAATGTTTCATGATCCTTTTCTAATTAGAGTGTGTGACAGCATGTGAGAACGTTTCTTAAAAATATGACTTATTGCAATTACTTAATCGCAATTATAAACGATTAAGACCTTCTCACAACGAGGCAATCTGTCCAAAGTATAAAACTCGTTATACTTGATGAGAAATCATATCTCTACTTAGGTTTCATTTCGTTTCATCGCGTTCATAAAAAGTGAATTTGTATGAACACATCGTGCAATTTAGTAATTAGGACCGTTGATCTCGCTGCAACATAGATGGATAGAAAAAAGCCATTTAAAATGATACAACGTCGGGAAGACAATTATGAAAATTATAAATGGAACACAAGATAAAATTGTTTAAGATTAATTCTTCTTTTTTTTTTTTTTTTAATCGCGAGTGTTTGCAAACGAAGTTTCAATCTGTTTACAATGATAGCAATGAGAGGAGGATGTCTATGAAAGTTATAAATGCGATATTGAATAACATTTCTGCGAGTGGGTTTGTTTTTCGTTACAAATGTTTTTTAAACGAATCTGCAATCTGTTGGAAACAACGGAACAGTAACGGGACTACTGATAGGGAAATAAGAAAGATCGCGTTTTATTTGAACAGACAAATCTTTGAAATCTATTCGAAAGTCTATTTGAAATGGTACGAGCTCGAAAAGAACGGTGAATACTATAGAAGAAGGATTAATTAAAATTCTTATTAATCTGTACGCTTTGTATATTAAATACCTTGATCGATGCCAAGATAACAAATTATTATACAAAACAGTGAAGTATCCACGTCTGACATTAATATTGAGTATTACCATTACTGTAATTTAATTTTTAACCGATCCTGAAAATTCCTTAGAACGTAAAAAGTATAAAATGTTACTGTGCATTTCAAGATTAAATGCACTGTAATTTAGAAACAGTTATGAAGCGGAAACAAATAATTTATTCAGAATAAGAATTCTACGTAATCATGTTAAAAAAAAAAAACGTACTTATAACGCGTTTAAACTCCAAATATGTAAAGACAATAAGGGAAAAAAATTAAACGAAGAATCGTATTTTTTGTAAATTCACACAAGATTTTATCCAAAAAAAATTGGCCTGTACCAATATTTTTATTTGTCGTTACAAGTTACGAGGGTATTAAAAAATTGGCCACGAATGGACCAGAGATAAGAATTTATCAGACTTGCTCTCGTAAATTTCAAGACGTTGCATCGGATATTCTTGAAAATCTTTGGACAATGGCCTCGATATTTCGCAGCTTCTATCCTCGAAGCGGAAGAACTCGGCGTTAAAAGCGACAGAACTGGAGAAACCCGGTGACCGCGAGCCTTTCACGCTCTCGACAGATTTCTCATCCCTCGTAATCCTCCCAGTGTCACCCAATTTCCACCCTCGTATTGCGATTTGTTGCTTCCAACGAGGCGACACCTTGTCTTGTGATTTCCTTTTTCGTCGCGTGAAACACGACCGAACACTTGTTCAAACACATAATTCATATTTATCTAACTCGACAAAACGCCGTGTCATTGAAACAATAGCATTCTTTGGCTTTTATGTAAATTCCAATAAATTATGATAATGTTCGTGGAGACATTATTGCTACCTATTTTATCTGTCGTGATCCAAATTGATTTGTGGCTACGTATGTATATATATATATATTTGTATTTTCTTTTGTTCTTTCTTTTTAATTTATGTGATCTGAGAATTACATTTCTGAGAGTTCGGTGAAATTCGATGCTTTATTTTTATCAGTAGAATCTTCCTTGTCATTGTCAGAGCGCAGACGTTTACGCGTTTACGGAAAGTTTAAGGATACAAAAATACAGAAAAATGTAGAAAATATGCAAGAATATGTAAAATATCGAAAGTACAGTACTTCTAATAATACTTAGTAGCATGCTTACAAACAAATTTCTTTTGTATTTCTTGAAATTGCGTAAAGATTCGCGGTAATTATCGGATTTTTGTCCTCTTTTATCTGCTTTTTTTTATTCGCAACTTATATGAGATATGAATTAATATTCAACGACGTGCGCTCTGTGCCACGAAATGAATTATCTCGCGTTAAGACTGCGGCAATTCTTACGTTTGATATTTCATTTAACGAACAGCCGCGCGTTCCTGAGTTTAAAAACCGTCACTCTGAACTTACGCTGAGAATAATATCAGGAAAAGCGAACGAGAGATGATTAGAAAGAAAATGCGAGGAGCAGTGAGGGGGATATTACTAGACTGCGCTTTTTTGTGCAAGTATAGCACGATGTTTGGGAGTGTAAAATTTTAACGAATGCGTATAATATGAAAAAATATATGAAATATCCAAGGTATAGTTTTATTAAACTTACTTTTTATAATGCTTCGTAGGTAAAACAATTTTCTATCCAGATTCCACTTTCTCAATTATATTTTCAAAAATGCTCGATAAGGAGTACAATTTTCTACCCAGGTTGTACCTTTCTAATTATATCTTCCAAAATTCTTGATAGGTGAAACAATATTCCACAGACGATTTACTTTTTTAATTGTATCCCCAAAAATATGGGCCTGCTTAACGTTTAGATATTATTATTTTTTTCGTTGTTACTTGATACGGCTAGCAATTAAATAGTGAGAATAAGAAGAATTGGAAGTGCCATTTTCGAAAAAGAATTTTGGTTTTAAATTGTAAATTAAATTTGGTTTGGACATAGATGACACAATTTGTATGGACAATGAAGAGTACGAATCTACGAATTTCGAGGTAAAAGTATTGATATATGTATCGATATTTCTGGTCGTTACAATATCTCTAATCAATACAAAGTTCTAACTGAATGTTAGAATGTTAAACGTTAAAACGTTTAAAACGTTAAAATGTGTATCGAATCGTTGTAATTCCAAAGATGTCAATTGATGTAATGTAATAATAAAGTATAAAGTATAATAAAGTATAAAGTATAATTTCGTCTGTGGTATAATCTTTCTATTCCATTTTGTTACGTCGCACCGCGAGCAATATGGCAACCAGATGTCACCGGATACTCGCAGCGTATCCTCCATAGTTTCAAGTACCTTCCATAAATCTCATAGATTTCCTAGAAAAGGTCCTTCAAACCAAACAAACGTCTGTTTCCGAAGAATTTCTAAAGACTATTGTCTACCCCGACTGGACAAGGGAAAGTTAGTTTTTCTCACGTATGCTGCAACTTTCCTCCCACTAACCACTTTCTCTCGAGGGCGGTTAAGACCCTTCGTTAACCAATTAACAACGAAGCCACTTCCTTCACTCTCCTAACTAAAATCGTCACCTACAAATCCGATGGTCCCGTGCGCTAGACACACCCATCCTTAGCTTTCCTCCGAGACAGCATCGTCTCCCAAGACAGTTCTGATTTCACATCCTTCGAACGGTCAATATCCTTCCACCGGGTAGGACACACCCACAGATCAGTCACTCATTCATCTCGTACATATTCTCAACGCGAGAATTGATTGTAATTTCAACAAATAAATAAAAAAAAAAAAATCTCGTACATACGCACCAGCGTAACTGCCTTCGTTATAAGTTGTTGGAATAAACGGTGAAATATAACTTACTATACTGTGTCATATTCATTTAACCACCTCTTATCTTAACCGAAACAGGGGAACGACTACTTCGCGGCGTCGATTCACCGAATCGTAGCGAGAATTTACGCCTCTCGCTACTGCGACTGCGTCTCTCCGCGAACGGTCGTAACACATTGATCGACAGAAGTACTAAACTCTAATAACATAAATTTATATATTTTCTATTTCCCAGCCACCAGTTTTATAGATTTTTCTATCTTCTGTACTACTTTTATCCCTTTTATTTTTTCTTACATGAGATTATTGTAAATTTAATATCATTTGTTCGCAATATTTGTTATTTATCTTTCCTTGAATTTGAAATGTCGCGCTTCAATGTTATGTGTTGTTCGACGTTTTATCGAACGATGTTTATCGAACTAGTTTATGAATACATACATAATCATTAAAGAATCTATAAACCTTACTAGTTTGTTTTTACTAAGTTTTGTTACAGAAAACATGTTCTCATAAATTTTCAACTTTAATTTATGGAAATTTATTAACCTTAAACTATAAAATCATTCAATGAGTCTTTCCGGATGTTTTTATGTAGTCATAATTTCACATATCAGCACAGCTCCACCAATAGGATAAGAGTTACGTGGAAGCAACAGGGGGGAAGAAGAACATATAGAGATCTAAAGGTTATTTTTGTCTCATTCAAGTTTCTGTTAACCGGCTTGGAAATTTCCTGTGCTTGTTTCGACTTTGAAGTCTTAAAAAAAAAATTGTAAGTAAATAGTATATATATAGTATATATATCCTGAGTCAAAGTTTCTCTTTATAAATAATAAACCGTTTAAAAACTATATTTTGTATGTTTTTTCCTTATTCATAATTAAATAATAAATATGAAATACTTCTACAGAAAGCCGACATCCTTCAATTAACCGAACAGCAGATGATTTAAAAATTAGTAGTTGAAAGAAATAAATGTTATTACATGTTCATAATTGATCGATAAATTAGTAGTTGAAAGAAATAAATGTTATTACATGTTCATAATTGATCGATAAATTTAAGTATACAATTAGATAACTATAGTATACTTTATTAAGACCTAGATAAAAGACTTTTTTCTCGTTTCTCTTCTCTTACTTAATCACTAAGAGTTATATAACGTTTATTCGATAATTCTGCTTCTCCTGACCTTTCCACAAATGGTTGTTTATATCTCGACATTCTTGGTACTTTTAATCAAATTTTAATAACAGTACTTTACTCGTCAGAAGTAAATAAAAAAGCTCTAAGCAGAAGCAAGGATTTACTTACCTTTCCTTTCTCGAATCTCAGTTAGCAATGTTGTTCCTCTTGAAAGATTTTCCAAGTTTCCAAGACAATTTCCACGCTGGTAACATTGTATATATTTCAAGTATCGTGAACCACAGGAACTTGTTGAGGCAATATTGAAGAAAGCAAAGAGAATGAAGAAATTGTAGGAACTATGAGAGACTACTCCTTCTTTCACAACTTATTTTCTCTTCGTTTGGGGGGAAAAACACAAATGAACGTAACGGTTGGTTTCATATACGTTTCAGATATCTGCTACTATCGCATGGAGGAGAATCCTGAAAAGAAGGAAGCGAGGAAGAATCAACTTTTGAACGAAACAATACCATTTTACTTGACTAAATTCGACCAGATTATTGGCAAAAATAAAGGATATATCATTCCTTCTACCGTAAGATTTTTTATCCAAATTTAATGTTAAAATTTTTAGTCTTTGTGCAAACTGGGCCATGTTGTCCATAAAAAATTATTGAAACTTTGTTGCGACAAGACAGCTTTAATTGTTGAGAGCAGAGTGTATCTTTAAAATTCACTCCTGTTAGTTTATGTACAAATGAATTTGCCAAGATTTTCAGCTTTTAGATAATTATTCATGTATCTTCCTCATCAAGTTTGATAGAAATTATTACTATCGTAATCAAAGCAAAGATTAAGATATGTAAAATCATTTCTCTGGATATGACACTCTTGTTTAATGAGTGATAAATGATACCATTCGAAATATCATATTTATATAATATATAATGATACTTACAAGTGTAATCACTTAAGTACAGATATCTGAATTTTTCTCACTGTCACTGACATAGATACGTATTATCGTTCCTTAGATTACTTGACCAGTTTATTTCTTTCATCACTGTGTTATTATATAATAATAATAAATAGTCACATTAAATTAATTTAGTATGATTATGTTGTTTAATAATACGTGTTTCATTGCAAAATATTTAGCGATTGAAGGGCTCATAGGAAACATGAAAGTGAAAGAATACTAGAATCTAGAGTTTACGATTTCAATTTCTTTAACGAGATATTTATCATATTACACAATTCCTGTAAATGTATTTGTAATTATATCGCCGAAGAATTGTATTTAATTAAGCTATGAAGTTGTGGAATCGTGAGAAGGCTTATTTTTATAGAACTGTCTAATTTCCATTCGACATTGATTCAGGATACACATTACTCTTTTTTACATAATACTAGTTTTGTCATTTTTAATTAACAAATACCTCCAAAGGTTGAAGTTTCTAAAATTATCCATTAAATTCTGACAATAAAATAAAAATCCAAATTCTTCCTAAAAAGCTAGTGATCTTTAGTTAAGAGTTCGATTTTTCACATTTTTCAAGGTAAATTAAAAAAATTGTTTAATAGAGGAGGTACAAAATAAATGTATACAAACCTTTTTTCAGACGACATGGGCGGACTTCGTATTTACAGCGGCCCTTGAAAATTACGAGTATATGTTTGGGGCATCAGCTTTAGATAAATATCCAGCTCTTCGAGCATTGAAGAGAAGGATTCATAGTATACCGGCCATTTCTGATTGGCTGACTAGGCGCCCATTCACCAACAGTTAAAAAGCTAAAAACGTGTGGAAAAAAGATGACCAGTACACCAGTATATATATATATGTACGCTGGCATCGCTATGTTGGTAAATGTTCGATGTTATACGTGTCGTAAAATGTAACAGTTCTATTTAAAAAAAAAAATTTCGTTTCTATGAGTACGTTAAAAGTTTAACTATAAAAAGTCTCATCTGAGCTGTGCTCCTTTATGGAAGGTATTATTGTGTTTGAAAGAACACAATATATAATAAATGTATGTATGTTGTATAATAAATGTATGTTCTTTCGAAAAAAGTTTGAAAATTTTCTTTCTTTTATTCGTACTTAACTTTTTAATAAAATGCACGATTAATTCTTGTGTCTCGTTTAAACAGCTTTTGGTCTATCGTTATTTCGAATTATTTGAACATCGTGTGAATTTACTATTTAATTTTACAATATCATTTACTATATAATTTTACAATTATAATTTTACAATATCAATAATTTACAATAAGTGAGGGAAAAATCATTGAATGTTATATCTAGATGTCTATATACTATTTTAAACAATACTTAACTCGAGATACTCGTTTCGTCTCTTCATGATACTTACTGGCAATACCGAGTACAAATATGATGTTCTTTGAAAATAAAAAATGGATTTGAAAACGTTAATGCACGTAAATTAAATTTGGTTTGGACATATATGACACAATTTGTATGGACAATGAAGAGTACGAATCTACGAATTTCGAGGTAAAAGTATTGATATATGTATCGATATTTCTGGTCGTTACAATATCTCTAATCAATACAAAGTTCTAACTGAATGTTAGAATGTTAAACGTTAAAACGTTTAAAACGTTAAAATGTGTATCGAATCGTTGTAATTCCAAAGATGTCAATTGATGTAATGTAATAATAAAGTATAAAGTATAATAAAGTATAAAGTATAATTTCGTCTGTGGTATAATCTTTCTATTCCATTTTGTTACGTCGCACCGCGAGCAATATGGCAACCAGATGTCACCGGATACTCGCAGCGTATCCTCCATAGTTTCAAGTACCTTCCATAAATCTCATAGATTTCCTAGAAAAGGTCCTTCAAACCAAACAAACGTCTGTTTCCGAAGAATTTCTAAAGACTATTGTCTACCCCGACTGGACAAGGGAAAGTTAGTTTTTCTCACGTATGCTGCAACTTTCCTCCCACTAACCACTTTCTCTCGAGGGCGGTTAAGACCCTTCGTTAACCAATTAACAACGAAGCCACTTCCTTCACTCTCCTAACTAAAATCGTCACCAACAAATCCGATGGTCCCGTGCGCTAGACACACCCATCCTTAGCTTTCCTCCGAGGCAGCATCGTCTCCCAAGACAGTTCTGATTTTACATCCTTCGAACGGTCAATATCCTTCCACCGGGTAGGACACACCCACAGATCAGTCACTCATTCATCTCGTACATATTCTCAACGCGAGAATTGATTGTAATTTCAACAAATAAATAAAAAAAAAATCTCGTACATACGCACCAGCGTAACTGCCTTCGTTATAAGTTGTTGGAATAAACGGTGAAATATAACTTACTATACTGTGTCATATTCATTTAACCACCTCTTATCTTAACCGAAACAGGGGAACGACTACTTCGCGGCGTCGATTCACCGAATCGTAGCGAGAATTTACGCCTCTCGCTACTGCGACTGCGTCTCTCCGCGAACGGTCGTAACACATTGATCGACGGAAGTACTAAACTCTAATAACATAAATTTATATATTTTCTATTTCCCAGCCACCAGTTTTATAGATTTTTCTATCTTCTGTACTACTTTTATCCCTTTTATTTTTTCTTACATGAGATTATTGTAAATTTAATATCATTTGTTCGCAATATTTGTTATTTATCTTTCCTTGAATTTGAAATGTCGCGCTTCAATGTTATGTGTTGTTCGACGTTTTATCGAACGATGTTTATCGAACTAGTTTATGAATACATACATAATCATTAAAGAATCTATAAACCTTACTAGTTTGTTTTTACTAAGTTTTGTTACAGAAAACATGTTCTCATAAGTTTTCAACTTTAATTTATGGAAATTTATTAACCTTAAACTATAAAATCATTCAATGAGTCTTTCCGGATGTTTTTATGTAGTCATAATTTCACATATCAGCACAGCTCCACCAATAGGATAAGAGTTACATGGAAGCAACAGAGGGGAAGAAGAACATATAGAGATCTAAAGGTTATTTTTGTCTCATTCAAGTTTCTGTTAACCGGCTTGGAAATTTCCTGTGCTTGTTTCGACTTTGAAATCTTAAAAAAAAAATTGTAAGTAAATAGTATATATATAGTATATATATCCTAAATCAAAGTTTCTCTTTATAAATAATAAACCGTTTAAAAACTGTATTTTGTATGTTTTTTCCTTATTCATAATTAAATAATAAATATGAAATACTTCTACAGAAAGCCGACATCCTTCAATTAACCGAACAGCAGATGATTTAAAAATTAGTAGTTGAAAGAAATAAATGTTATTACATGTTCATAATTGATCGATAAATTTAAGTATACAATTAGAAAATGTTTCTTCTTTATTGATAACTAAATAATACAGATAAGATACAAGATACTTGTACGAAAAGTCGGCGCGTCGTTCAATTAACGGAACAGCAGAGGATTTGAAAATTAGTAGTTGAAAGAAATAAATGTTATCATATGTTCATAATTGATCGATAAATTTAAGTATGCAATTAGAAAATGTTTCTTAAGTTTGGAAGAATATATAATCATGCTGAATGTTTTGTAGTTACGAAAGTTGTCTACAAACATACATTGTACATACGACTAGTAATGGTACTAAATTACTGTTAGAGGGTCTTGGGTGTATAGAACCATATGGTTAAATTAATACTAGAGATAACGAATCGTGCGAATGTAATTAATATTTTGAAATGCGTTGTTTGCATTAATTGATAGTTTTCTTATAAACTTTTTTATAAACAATTTCATTGCTATAGAAAAAAGATAAATGCCGGTAATATGTCTATCCTACTTAAATAGAAAGTGCAATATTTTGTTATAATATTTGGCGCAAGTTTATACATTATTACATCCAAAAATAATATTCTTTTTATATCTAAGCTATATTAAAATATAAAGATACAAATAGCTATGCGAGTAGTTAGTAGTTGATGCTTTTTACTTAAATTGTCTTATACTTCATAATTTGTAATAATATAATTCTTGTCATCAATGATTCTTTGTTTTTACTTTGTATATATTATACTTCCAGGAAGATGCCGCTCTATAAATTCACTTACTTCCCAGTTACGGCATTGGCAGAACCAATCCGTTCTTCTTCAGCTATGCTAGTATTCCATTTGAAGATGAACGTATCAAAAAGGACGTCTGGCCAGAAATAAAGCCCTGTAAGCTTAAAATTTAAAGAAATTCTGTTTCTTAAATCTCATCTTTCCTAATTTAACTAAAGTAGCTAAATAAAGTAGAACACAATTATGCAGAGTATAACAGAGATTATTGTTTACTCTCCATTGCTCTATAAGATATGTGGGAGAACAATAGGTATTGTTAAGGAGACAATGCCCTTTGTTTGCTGATAAATTATCAATAAATTAAATTATATCTTTCCAAAACAGATAACAGGAAGCTAGATATTTAAGAAGCATCATAATCTGTTTGTTCGATAGAATCTTTGATTCTATTAGTTGTATGTTTTTAGTGACTCCTTATGGCCAGCTTCCTATGCTCGTAGCTGATAGAAGGAAGGTTGCTCAGTCTACAGCTATTTGCCGTTACTTAGCCAAACAATATGACTTAGCTGGAAAGACTGACTGGGCAAATCTTCATATTGATGCCACTGTTGATACTATTCATGATATTCGTCATAGTGAGTATCCAGTGCTGTTTTGCATAAATCTTATGAGAATCTTGATAACAGATAGCACATATCTGTTCAGGTATTTATTAGTTGAAATCCGATTTAATATTTGATTTAATCGAACGATACACGTATGTCAACAATACAAGACAAAGGATTAAAAAGGATTGTAATTCTATCTTCAGTATCATTTAAATTTCGCACAACACTGTATTCAAATTAGTATAACATTAGCGAATAGTATTTAACTGAAAACAAATTTTCAGAAATTGCCGCCTTCCACTATGAGGAGGACGAGAAGGTCAAAGCTGCAAAACGCAAGGCTGCTGAAGAGACGCTGCCGTTCATTTTAGAACGTTTGGACCAGCAAGTGAAGGAAAATGACGGCTACTTCTACGATGGTACTCTCTCTTGGGCTGATTTAACATTCGTTGCTCTGCTCGATTATTTGAACTTTATGTACAAGTCTGATCTGATCGAGAATTACGAGAATCTGAAGCTGCTGGAGAAAAAGGTCCTCCTCCTTCCCAAGATCAAAAACTGGATTGAGAGACGCCCAGTTAGCGAATTCTAAACTTCACGATTGCTTATGGTTGTATAAGCGTTTAAAGATTGCGGTCTTAGTGTGTTGAGGGAATGAAGAACGAATCGTGTTGATGGAAGTTTGTATGGAATATACTGATTGCTTTTAACATTCATTAGTTCCAGTTATTACCGATATTTTTGTCATTTAGTTAGGGTTTTCCCTTTAGATTACGTTGTGATAGAGAACTATTATTTGTGTATTCCTGTTAGAATTTAATCCTGGAATTAGGATTAATATTCTGTGGAAGACACAATGTTTATGTTGAAATAATATAATGTGATATTTATTAAACAATTATTTCGAGAGTTATAAATGTGCGTTCTGGAATGTAGACAGTTGGCTAGTTATTCACAGACTGAC
>NW_022885536.1:0-18376 GCF_011952205.1 Bombus bifarius
GATTTCTATTCTTGCAGCACCGACGGAATACACGATGCTCCGTAATTGCTCGAGATTCCATATAGTTGTTGAAAACTCTACGCATTTGGTAGATAAAGCGTTGCGAGAAATCCTCTTGTCACAGTTAGGTCTTCCAAACCTGATCGCTTGCATGTTTCCCGCTACTTCAGCGTTGTAACGTTACTTTTATTTCTGCCAAGTTAGACACGACATCGTCTAAACTGCCCACTTCAGGACACGATGGCTCCTCCCGGGGATTCTGTTGAGACGATCCCGGATTTTCCGTGTCCTCACCATTGTAGAGTTCATAATTTGTATAATTTACCTTCTTCTTCAAGCATTGTTTTTTTAAATTTCTGCCATTTTGAAGCTGCTGATAATCGCCGGATGCGTAAATCATTTTTAGCTTTGGAAAGAGCGCACGTCAGCATTGCTTCAATCCGTAAATCGCGTCTGCGCATTCGGCGACACTTTGATCTTTTGCGGCGAACTTCGTCAATCCATGTTAGTAACCGTTCTGTTTCTGGCTTGTTGGCGTTTGTTTTTGAAAGTCCCTTCTTTGTCCTCGCCATGCTTTCTCAACTATTTCACCCAATTATTGAGTAAGTAAAATGTATACCAACCTGTATCCGGCTCGTGTTTGATGTAGAACAAAACAGAAGAGATTCACACAACTGCACACAAAGGATTTGAAACCAGCGAGCAAAACACCCTCCTCACAGCACAGTCGTAAGATGACTAAGGGAAGTCTACGCTGCGCGTCTGAAGTCCGCTTTCTATACCCCCTCCCCTGTCTTTATGACGTAGTCTTACGCGCGAAAATGGAAACTAGTTCCGTGTAAAATCTTACGTTGGCCTTACATTCTAAGAATTTTTGAAAAATACTTCACTCCAATTAATTTTTAAATATATGTGCGACAATTTTAGTGCTAAATTTTATATATTTTGTACATTATATTAAAATTCTTGATTTACAGGAAATAATCAATAGCGTATGAAGGTGTACTGCACGTATTATTTGGCACGTACATTAATGTTGATGCAAAAATAATTATTCCAATGATTTTAAGTTACACACATAATAGATAAAGTAGGCTGTAGACTATGAAATTCGTATGAAATAAGCAGAGAATAGTAACTAAATAAATGTATATGTACATGGAACATAAATCTTGTAAAAATAATATATTAAATTACATTCAAATCAAATATATGAACAAGATCTATTGACTTTTAGTTATTTTTTTGAAGCACTAGTATCAAATAAAATTGCGTCATTACGAATACAAAAACAATAACGTTGATATAAAAATGTCATCCCGAAACACAGTTTGACGTGATACAAGTGTATTATTTTAATTTAAGCAGAAAATATCTAATCATATTTAACAATTTTGAAAAACATACCTCTACTAAACTATCATTATCTTTTCCTATACCATCGGCAAGGCCCTGAACAGCAAGCAGTTCAGCAGTTGTTAAAAAACTAGCCAATTGTTCCCGAACCACATTTACTTCACCCTGATACATAAAATCAACCAATGCAGCCAAGTCATCGAAATTTACATTACATTACGAGATAAAAATATGACCTTTTTCATCTTAATGTCTCCCAAAAACGTATTTAGCAGAAAGAATACGACATCTATAACGATCCAATTAGAAACTACCAGAGCATGTGTATCTTAAGCGGATCTTTAAACGTCGATTAAACGCGTTCTCTATCCAATCCTGGCTGAAACATAATTACTCACACCCCCAGTAACCCACCTCTAAGTCATTCCAATCAACGTACCATACGAACACGAATCCAACGCGTTCCAGGAATACAAACAACTGCCTGTAGCTGTTTAGCTGTACACGACGAGTATAATTATTTCGGGTACTCCTCCAGTACAAAACAGACACCCAAACGACAATACTTCAACACAAAAATATTTAAAACAATAGTTATAAAAGCATGATACTTAATACCGCGCTTGACATCAGGTATAAGCAAAAATAAATTTCTTCAAACTAATTTCAAGTTAAATCTTTAGCTTGTGTAATTATATCAAACTTGCTCAATTAACAACGAGCAATTTCCATCGTGTTTTGACAACTGACTCATCGATGATGTTTTTCCTTGGAATTGAAAAAGGAATGTGCATAATTTTGTCCTCCGTCCACACTCAAAATACTATCTACATGATATAATTAGCTATTCAATTTTATAATACGTTGCCTCACTTTCCATCACTGCTTTCCTACTATCAGTCGCTTGAACTGTAATATAAACCAGTCTTTTATTTCCAATACTATTCTGCATACCATTTGTCAGGAACAATACATTTTATTTGTTAATGTAATAAGATGCGAAGTTCCTCATTTGTCCTAATATCAATCGATGGATAAATGAATTGAAATCTGTGAAAATAATGTAATATCGGAAAATAAGGATAGAAATTTTTTCCCGATTACTTGCAACTTATTAATATTAAATTGAATATACATATATAAATTGGACAGGAAACGATATTTATTTAACGGAAACTAAATGCAATACTCGTATCTATATCAAATAACTTTACATTTATTTGACCACTCTCGTCACAACGAATCTAACACACAGACAATCTCTCTCTCTAACAACTCCATCAATTCTCACAACTCTACTCTTCGACGATTCGATACCTCTACCTACTCTACTCTTCGACGACTCCATTAGCTCTGATTCTCGCAACACGCACACTTTTCGACTCGCCTTGCGTAACGAAACCGTCCTTCTTCTAACGTTGTCTATTGTTTCCCTCATTCCTATGTAAGAACTACCAACTACGTGCCTTTAGTCACGTAGGCACTCTTAAATGTAAACGAACCACAGAAACACGACGTACACGGTTTTTCTATTTTCAACTGATTTCTAATTCGAATTACTTTACGATATTACAATAAGTATCTAGTAACACGACTTCCGAACTGATGTAATTATTGCAATGATTGTTAAATTTCAAAACAATTTCCTATCCATGTTAAACATATTACGTATATGTGCATGTCTAGTATTTCGATTAGTTGCTCTACTTGCGGTAGTTCGCCATTCTGGATCATCTAGACTCAACAAAGATGCATTCAATTTATCCATGCCTTAAAAAGCTCTGTAGCGTCAAAAGAGTTAGAATTTGCTTCAAACCATGTTGTTGTTTTGCTTCGGAATATCAAGAGGTATTGTAAGGAATTATAAGCTCCGGGCAAAACAATGGCGCCGCTACATGTATCCGTAAGACAAGACGAATTTGTTTCTTTTGACCTCCTTCTGACGATTATGACTAAACGAACGTGATCGCAAACGATTCAGTATAAACTGTGACTAAACGTCTGTATAGATATCGTTTCGCGACAGGATCTGTTTTAAATACACTAACGAGTACACATATTGGTAGTCTCATTATTCGATCCCGTACAACTCTTATTAAGGAAGATAGACGCCTGTGACAGTATTCAGCATGGCCAACTTTGAACAGGGCATATTGATAAGCCAGAGTAACTCACATACAAATTTTTTTTTTTTTTTTTTTACGTGGAGAAATCCTCATGGACACTCCGCTGTTGCAGTAATTGCGTAACAGCAGAGTAGTGTCGGACTCTTACCGACTAAAACTCCACGATGACCACCCGACGCGTATGACAGGGATGCTCCAGGATTCTCTTGTGAATTAACTTCAGTTGCACCCCCTTCACGCGTTCTCTAGTTCTAGCCAGTCCTAATATTTCCTGAATATTGAATTGGCGTTAGGGGGGGCCATTACCCCCAGCGCTGTCTCTCCTTATTGATATTCACCGGAGGCTTGTCTTGTGTGCTTCGACAACTCGCATACAACCTGGTGGTACAAGCTATAAAAACACTTTTCCGGACATGAGAATACACATTAGCCCAGATAACATACAAAAGGTATTAGAGCCCACCAAATAAGATTTGCTACAATTTGCTGTAATTCGTCACAATAAGCCTATGAGTATCGCGTGTCAGATGATTTTCGAATTAGTTGATGCTTGGATGTTCAGGATACGGAAGCGCGGAGTGATGAGACGTTTATGTACAACTTGATCATGGTGCAACCAATTCATCAGCCAGAAAACTTCGTGCACGATTTTCTAAAAAGAAAGACATTTCCCCCCTTCTTTATGCCGTATCAGTCATCTCTCGTCGCTCCTTATCTCATGCAGAGACAGGCCAAATAATGTTGCCGGTGAAGGCCAACAGCCTGGGTACATGTACGGGTCTCTTGCCTGCAACATAATTTCGTTATGTGTAGTATGCGGGGCAGAAAAGCATTTTTGCCATTAATATGAACTAGAAGATTGCAGAAAAACTGTACACGTTTTCCAAATTTTATTAATTTCATTTCATTTCTTAAAGTCTACAAAACTGTTAATCAACATTAAGCAAATATACAAAATCTTGACGTACAGAATAATGGAGCGAATATTAGAAACGATACTACTAAATCTACAAGCTAAAATGTACTATACAAATTTTCCTCAAACTATAAAACATACAAAGTATATATTTCTGAAAATAAAAAATATCGGATCAAACACTCTACGAACATACCTCGAACGCTCATTATTACGTATATTACCAAACCAATACATATAATATAATATATAAACCAAACCAATGAAAGGCGCAGAGACTGGAGAACATGGGGTCCTCGAGCGTGCAGTACGCTTCAGCATCGCTGCAAACACCAACTCCCTCCGCTTGTCCCAATGCCATCTCGTACGGTGAGACTGCAAACAAAAAATATCCATATATACATCAAGATAGTAATGCGATTTCTATTCTTGCAGCACCGACGTAATACACGGTGCTCCGTAATCGCTCGAGATTCCATTTAGTTGTTGAAATCTCTACGCATTTGGTAGATAAAACGATGCGAGAAATCCTCTTGTCACAGTTAGGTCTTCCAAACCTGATCGCTTGCATTTTTCCCGCAACTTCAGCGTCGTAACGTTACTTTTATTTCTGCCAACTTAGACACGACATCGTCTAAACTGCCCACTTCAGGACACGATGGCTCCTCCCGGGATTCTGTTGAGACGATCCCGGATTTTCCGTGTCCTCACCATTGTAGAGTTCATAATTTGTATAATTTACCTTCTTCTTCAAGCATTGTTTTTTAAATTTCTGCCATTTTGAAGCTGCTGATAATCGCCGGATGCGTAAATCATTTTTAGCTTTGGAAAGAGCGCACGTCAGCATTTCTTCAATCCGTAAATCGCGTCTGCGCATTCGGCGACACTTTGATCTTTTGCGGCGAACTTCGTCAATCCATGTTAGTAACCGTTCTGTTTCTGACTTGTTGGCGTTTGTTTTTGAAAGTCCCTTCTTTGTCCTCGCCATGCTTTCTCAACTATTTCACCCAATTATTGAGTAAGTAAAATGTATACCAACCTGTATCCGGCTCGTGTTTGATGTAGAACAAAACAGAAGAGATTCACACAACTGCACACAAAGGATTTGAAACCACCGAGCAAAACACCCTCCTCACAGCACAGTCGTAAGATGACTAAGGGAAGTCTACGCTGCGCGTCTGAAGTCCGCTTTCTATACCCCTCCCCTGTCTTTATGACGTAGTCTTACGCGCGAAAATGGAAACTAGTTCCGTGTAAAATCTTACGTTGGCCTTACATTCTAAGAATTTTTGAAAAATACTTCACTCCAATTAATTTTTAAATATATGTGCGACAATTTTAGTGCTAAATTTTATATATTTTGTACATTATATTAAAATTCTTGATTTACAGGAAATAATCAATAGCGTATGAAGGTGTACTGCACGTATTATTTGGCACGTACATTAATGTTGATGCAAAAATAATTATTCCAATGATTTTAAGTTACACACATAATAGGTAAAGTAGGCTGTAGACTATGAAATTCGTATGAAATAAGCAGAGAATAGTAACTAAATAAATGTATATGTATATGGAACATAAATCTTGTAAAAATAATATATTAAATTACATTCAAATCAAATATATGAACAAGATCTATTGACTTTTAATTATTTTTTTGAAGCACTAGTATCAAATAAAATTGCGTCATTACGAATACAAAAACAATAACGTTGATATAAAAATGTCATCCCGAAACACAGTTTGACGTGATACAAGTTTATTATTTTAATTTAAGCAGAAAATATCTAATCATATTTAACAATTTTGAAAAACATACCTCTACTAAACTAGCATTATCTTTTCCTATACCATCGGCAAGGCCCTGAACAGCAAGCAGTTCAGCAGTTGTTAAAAAACTAGCCAATTGTACCCGAACCACATTTACTTCACCCTGATACATAAAATCAACCAATGCAGCCAAATCATCGAAATTTACATTACATTACGAGATAAAAATATGACCTTTTTCATCTTAATGTCTCCCAAAAACGGATTTAGCAGAAAGTATACGACATCTATAACGATCCAATTAGAAACTACCAGAGCATGTGTATCTTAAGCGGATCTTTAAACGTCGATTAAACGCGTTCTCTATCCAATCCTGGCTGAAACATAATTACTCACACCCCCAGTAACCCACCTCTAAGTCATTCCAATCAACGTACCATGTAAACACGAATCCAACGCGTTCCAGGAATAGAATCAACTGTCTGTAGTTGTTTAGCTGTACACGACGAGTATAATTGTTTAGGGTACTCCTCTAGTACAAAACAGACACCCAAACGACAATATTTCAACACAAAAATATTTAAAACAATAGTTATAAAAGCATGATACTTAATACCAGGCTTGACATCAGGTATAAGCAAAAATAAATTTTTTCAAACAAATTTCAAGTTAAATCCTTAGCTTGTGTAATTATATCAAACTTGCTCAATTAACAAGGAGCAGTTTCCATCGTGTTTTGACAACTGACTCATCGATGATGTTTTTCCTTGGAATTGAAAAAGGAATGTGCATAATTTTGTCCTCCGTCCACACTCAAAATACTATCTACATGCTATAATTAGGGATTCAATTTTATAATACGTTGCCTCACTTTCCATCACTGCTTTCCTACTATCAGTCACTTGAACTGTAATATAAACCAGTCTTTTATTTCCAATACTATTCTGCATCACATTTATCAGGAACAATACATTTTATTTGTTAATTTAATAACATGCGAAGTTCCTCATTTGTCCTAACATCAATCAATGGATAAGTGAATTAAAATCTGTAAATATAAGTATCTAGTAATACGACTTCCGAACCGACGTAATTTGTTACGTCGCGTAACACTCTACCTAGCCCAGGCCACACACCGCGGGCAAGATGGCAACCAGATGTCTTCGGATACTCACTGCGTACGCTCAATAGTCTCAAGTACCTTCCATAAATCTCAGTAATTTCCTGGTCGAGGTCCTTCAAACTGAACAAACGTCTGTTTCCGAAGCATTTCTAAAGACCTTAGTCTACTACGGCTTGACAAGGGAAGTTTTTCTCACGTATGATGCAACTTTCCTTACACTAACCACTTTCTCTCGAGGGCGGTTAAGACCCTTCGATTAACCAATTAACAACGAAGCCTATTTCCCTCACTCTCTTTACTAAAATCGTCACCAACAAATCCGATGGCCCCGTGGGCTAGACACACCCATCCTTAGCTTTCCTCCGTCATAGCATCCTCTCCGAACCACACTGATTTTACATCCTTCGAACTGTCAACATCCTTTGACCGGGAATACACCCGTAGATCAGTCACTCACTCATCTCGTACATACGCACCAGCGTAACTGTCTTCTTTACAAGTTGTCAGAATAAACGGTGATATATAACTTACTATACTGTTTCATATTCATTTAACCACCTCTGTTATCTTAACCGAAACAGGGGGAACGACGATTTCGCGGCGTCGATTATCCGAATCGTAGCGAGAACTTACGCCTCTCGCTGACGCGTTTTCCTCGCGACCGCGTCTCTCCGCCAAGAGTCGTAACATTTGGTCCTTCGAGCCGGATTCAGGGTCAAGTGAAAAGTGCACACCAGTGACACCCACTATCACACAGTGCCACGTGAATCCAACACAACCAGCAGCGGAAGCGTTACCACCCCAGCGAGGTCAGTAACGTCAAGGGCCGTCACCTTCGAAGAGGTATAATCCGGTGGTTGAAACGCAACCACACAGCCTCCTGCCGCAACTTTACAATCGTCGACAGAAGTAAGTTATAACCACTCCATTCTCAATTGTATAACAAATAATGACAACCGGAAACGAACTTGCCGCCTTGCGTCGACGCCGGGGCCAATATACCGGCCACTTTACACGCTTATCAAAAAAACTGGACGTAATCGAACAATCCGGCTGTCCGCGAGAGGCCAAGTTTATCCAAATCAAAAATCGTCTGGAAATCTATGAGACGGAACTCCGCGTCATTTAAAACGAGATTGTGAGCATAGACGAGGAAGCGAGCGAGCGCGGCCTTGAAATAGCAGACGAGTAGAAAAAATTAGTACTCCGAGTAACCAATCAGTTAAACCACATACGACTAACTACGACGTCACAATCGACCAACGACGAATCAGCTGCCGGTCGCGAGACTGCTTCGCTTAAATTACCGGAGAATCATTTTCCGGGACATAATGCGATGACGCCACCTTCGCCATTGCCACAAGGGCCCACGGATAAAGTACCCACCATGGCGAATTCACAACCACCAGAATATAGCAGCAACACGTCTATCAGTTTCCTGGGAAACAATAATAATCTAAACAGCAACGCTATTCAGACTCCGCCGACGGAGAAGATCGCATCGACTCGAACGCCGATCGCGTCGCGAGTCACGCGTAGCTCATTGCATGACACCTGCAGCTCATCACCTACACGCGACTTGACGACAACCAAGTTCGCGTCCGCATTATCTCGACCGTCCTACCCAAGGACACTGTTAGGGAAGTGATACATTTACACTGTACATGAGAGTGTGTGTGTATGGGTCAGAGGGCGTCCAGGTCTTAGTTGAGACAAAAGACTGCCGTTAGAAGATTCTGGATAATCGGTTGGCGACAAGCGTGTGTGCAAGACGTTCTTCAGAGTGTAATATAGATGTATAGCTGTTGTGTGTGAAATATAGTCAATTATTTGTATTTCCAAATCCTCGAATTTCCTTAACATGGTAGCAGAGCGTGGTTACTAGTTTTGCAAGATATGTAGTGCGTGGTTACGATCTTGCGAGTGAGTTTTCAGTAAAGAAAAAAAAACTGTCAGAGGAAAAATATACTTCGAGCACGTAGGAACGCTTGAGTAAGAAAAGAAAAAAAAAAGAAGAATCAATTAAAATGGAGAGATCGGAAATCATGATACCTATATTCGATGGCGAGGATTATGGAATGTGGAAGCAAAGAATCACGATGTTTCTCAAATATAAGGAATGCGAGGTTGTTACAACTAGAATGAAGAACGAAAGAGACGATGAAGACTGGGACAAAAAGGATTTGAAGGCGATAAATATAATTTATAGTGCAATATCGAACAGACAATTGGAGTATGTTAGGGAAGGAAAAACGGCGTATGATATAATAAAAAGGTTCGATGAAATGTACTTGAAAAAGTCGACGGCACTGCAGATCGTATGCAGAAGGAGATTGGAAAACATAAGACTGGAGAACTACAGTGATTCAGCATCATTCTTTAACGATTTCGAAAAATTAATAAACGAATTAAAAAGTGCGGGCGCACAAGTAAGTGAGAGGGAAATGCTGAATTACATGCTGAATACGTTACCCGAAGAATACAGCTACATAGCGGACATAATAGACGCATTGAAAGAAGAGAATCAAACGGTAGCGTATGTGAAAAATAAAATAGAAATAGCAGAGAAGAAAAATAAATCGAATCGAGGAGAAAGACAAACCAACGCCTTTTCTGCAAAAAAGGAAGGATGCTTCAGATGTGGAAGATTAGGACACTTTGCGAGAGAGTGTCAAAATGGCGTCCAAGCGGGAAGCAGTAACGGCTATTGGCATGGGCCAACACGTGGTCGAAACAGAGGAAGAGGGAACAAAGGCAATACGAGCAGAGGACGTGGAAACTTTCATCGTCAATCAACAACCGGCACGGGCGAGCATGGAAACTCAAGAGCAGACATATGGACAGCAACGGCGCACGCAGCAAACAGCAGTGAGACGAATGAAATAAGTAAGAACGAAATAGTGTGGCTATTAGATAGCGGTTGTACCGATCACATAATTAATGATATCAATTATTTTGATAAATCTATCGACCTAAAAGAACCGGTAAATATATATTTAGGCGATAATAGACCGATAAAAGCGACAAAAGTTGGGAATGTTATAAGTTATTTTGAAGCATTCGGAAAACAAAATAAAATAAATATGAGGAAAGTATTTTACGCGAAAGAAATGTCCGCAAATTTGATTAGTTTAGGTAAACTAACAGACAATAAGAATACGGTTATTTCCAAAGGACATATTGCGAAAGTAATAGATGAGGATAATAAACTTACAGCTGTAGCGTTCAAAGAGAATGGGACATATAGAATAAAAAGTATTGTGGCGGCACGGGCCACGGAACTTTTCAACGGCTCCGGATGCAAAGCGCGACGCCGCCAAAGTGCAACACCGACGTGCCCAATGTACCATCGATATCTTCACACTCTTTCCGCCGAATTCTCGGAAGAGCATACACGTGCCAGCACTGGCAGCACATCTAATGAATGCACGCTAGTGGGGGATATCGATGGGCTACGAAGGGAAGAATCTGCGCGATCCGAAACAAAAGGGCAGGCAGTCTGTCTTACGCCATTAAATGTGTAACTCCTCGGTACTATTTGCATAGCAACGCGTCGAATGATCTCTCGGTGTCTATCGTTATTTGTTAGTTGTTACCTGTTGTCTGTTAAGTGTAATTGTTAGTTGTTAATTGTTAACTCTGATTGTTGATTAGTTCTAATTAAACTATTGTTCGTTAAAAACAGCAAGAGTAGTTCCTTACGCACCTATCACCATACCACCTCAAACTGGTGACCCCGACGTGATTTAACGTGACATTTAGTGAAAGAGGTGACCGTGATAGTGCTATCGTTTTTAACCACCGATTTTGAGTGCACCGCGACGATGGAAAGTAATACACAGGGAACCATAGCCAGCCAGGTGATCAGCATGTCTCCACTGCTGCCCAGGAACACGGCGGCATGGTTTGCCCTTCTGGAGAGACAATTCGAGGCAGCGCGAATTACGGAAGACACCATTAAGTACGTGACGCTGGCAAAATGCCTCAACGATCAACAGCTCCAGGACGTCGAAGACCTAATGACGAACCCTCCAGACATCGGACGCTACGAGAAATTAAAACATGCGCTCATTCGCAAATTATCCGATACGGACGCGACCCGCATAAAGAAGTTGGTGGAAAGCGAGGAGATGGGAGATAGAAAGCCATCCCAGTTTTACCAACACTTAAAAAAACTCTCCAGCCCCTCCACGCCCGATGATTTTACCCTCACGCTGTGGAGGAACCGATTACCCGCCCGCATCAGGCGTATCCTCGCGGCAGTCGACGATTCGGACCCAGAAGGGTTATTGCGGCAGGCGGACCTGATCGCTGAAGAATTCACGGAGGATTTTCAGCGCACCGCCCGGGTAACGGCAGTAATGGACCCACCAGCGCAAAACGCTGGAGTATACGAACCAATGACCGCCGCAATCAACGTGTTGAGAGAGCAAATATCACAGTTGCAGGCACAGATGAACGCGTTGAGCATGATTAATCATCGTCGACCACGATCACGATCACGCTCGCGTTCGCGATACCACCGACGTTCGCGCTCGCGAGATCGGCCACGGCAAGACGGTCTGTGTTTCTATCATGCAAAGTTCGGAGAACGCGCGAGGAGCTGTCGTTTTCCATGCACGTGGAAGTCGGGAAACGACACCAGCCGTCCGTAGACGCGGCAGACGACGACGGCCTGAGTTCCCGCCGCATCTTCGTTACGGACAAGGGAACGAAGATCTGTTTCCTTGTAGACACCGGCGCCGACATCAGCGTATACCCCCGCAGTAAAATCCATAGGCACGTCAGGAAAAACGCGTACGAACTATTCGCGGCCAACAGGACGCGCATCGCAACGTATGGTACCACTGCGATTGGCCTTAACATGTCCCTAAGACGAGCCTTCAAGTGGAACTTCGTAATTGCTGACGTTCAAACGCCTATCATAGGCGTAGATTTTTTAAGGCATTATGGGTTGCTCGTGGACCCGCGAAACAAACGACTCCTCGACACGACAACCCAATTATCAACAAGGGGATATGCTGCCACGACGGAAGAAATATCCATCAAAACCGTAATCGGCGAATCGGTCTACCATCGACTTTTGGCGGAGTTTCCGGATCTAACTCGTCCACCGGCCTTCGGACGAGAGAAAATCCGACACGGTGTGGTACACCATATTGAAACCACACCCGGGCCACCCGTCTACAGTAAACCTCGACGTCTCGCACCGGATCGTCTCAAGCAAGTCAAGGCGGATTTCGCAACAATGATCGAGCAAGGAGTGATGCGGCCATCGAAGAGTCCATGGGCATCACCCCTGCATGTCGTCCCAAAGAAGGACGGAAGTCTACGACCATGCGGCGACTATCGTGCGTTGAACGCTCGCACCATACCCGACAGGTACTCCCCACCACATATCGAAGATTTCGCGCAACATCTGTACGGTAAGCGTGTCTACTCAAAAATCGACCTTGTCCGCGCTTACCACCAAATCCCGATCGCGCCAGAAGACGTTAAGAAAACCGCGATCACGACACCTTTCGGACTTTTCGAAGCAACCAACATGATGTTTGGGCTTCGAAACGCCGCGCAAACGTGTCAAAGATTCGTTGACGAAATTACCCGTGGTCTGGACTTCGTGTTCGCTTACATAGACGATTTCTTAATCGCATCCGAAACCGAAGAACAACATCGCGAACACCTTCGGATTTTGTTTGAACGCTTAAACGAGTATGGCGTAGTCATCAACCCAGTAAAGTGCGAATTCGGTGTGAACGAAATCACATTCTTGGGACACACCGTAAACGCCGACGGGATAAAGCCGCTAGCCGAACGCGTTGACGCTATTGTAGAAGTACCGCTCCCCGGGACCGTTAAAGCACTACGCAGGTACCTCGGTATGATTAATTTCTACCGACGTTTCATACCGGGGGCCGCAAAAATTTTTCAACCCCTAAACGACCTATTAAAAGGAGGAAAAAAGGGCAACGCGCCCATCAAATGGACAGAGCAATCCGAAGCCAGCTTCCGCGAGTCGAAACGCGCCCTCGCTAACGCCACGATGTTAGCGCATCCGATACCTGGCGCACCTGTTAGCCTCGCGGTAGACGCATCCGACTATGGAATAGGAGCGGTCCTCCAGCAACGCGTCAACGACTCTTGGCAGCCGTTAGGTTTCCTTACCAAACCGTTGAAATCCGCGCAGCGAAGGTACAGCGCGTACGACCGCGAATTACTCGCTATGTACACTGCGGTAAAGCGATTTCGACACGCCATTGAAGGGAGAAATTTTATAATTTACACCGATCATGAACTCCTTACATATGCGTTCAACCAAGATCCTGATAAGTGTTCGCCGCGACAATTCCGGCAACTAGATTACATCGGACAATTCACTACCGACATAAGATATATCAAGGGGTTAGACAATAATGTTGCCGACGCTCTGTCACGCATCGAAGCGATAGGAAAGTCTGTGGACCATCGAGCTCTCGCCGCCGCGCAAGAAGCCGACAAAGAACTAAGCAACATCGTCAACTCCGGTACATCCGCGCTACGGTTAAAGAAAATACGTTTCCCCGATCACGACGTAGAAATATATTGCGACGTATCGGGTGACTTTGTACGACCGTACGTACCGAAATCCTTGCGGCGCGACGTATTTAATTCGCTCCATGGACTTTCCCATCCAGGGATACGTGCCACTCAAAACCTGGTGACGACGCGTTTCGTCTCGCCGTCGATAAACAAGGACTCCCGAAATAGGACACGACAATGTATCCCGTGTCAACAATGTAAAGTCACCAGGCACGTATCCTCACCCGTCGGAACATTCGGAGAATTAGCGGGCCGTTTCGAACACTTACACATAGACATTATCGGGATGCCATATTCAAAAGGCTACCGATATTGTCTAACTTGCATCGACCGTTTTTCGCGTTGGCCCGAAGCCGTTCCCATCGCCGACATGGAGGCAACCGTCGCTTCGGCTCTCCTCTCCACGTGGATATCTGGTTTCGGCGTGCCTTTAAGAATAACGACCGATCAAGGACGCCAGTTCGAGTCGAACCTAATTAACGAACTATGCCGGTTGCTCGGTATCAGACATTTGCGCACGACAGCCTATCACCCCGCGTCCAACGGGATGGTAGAGCGCCTCCACCGACAACTAAAAGCAGCAATCAAATGCCACGATACGAGCAACTGGGTGGATATCTTGCCGATAGTTCTATTAGGCATACGAACAGCTATTAAAGAGGACCTAAACGCGACGGCAGCCGAAATGGTTTATGGCACCGGCATACGATTGCCGGCCGAATTTTTTATACCGACTAAACAACAGGCCAATTCGGAATTCGCAAGTCGCCTAAAAGACCGAATAGGAAAAATCAGACCTCATCCAATTACGCGACACGGCGAAAAGTGAACCTTCGTGTTCCGCGACCTCGAAACATCGCCTTATGTATTTCTGCGTCGCGACGCCATCGGAGACCCCTTACAACCACCCTACGACGGGCCGTATCAGGTTATAGAGCGAGGAAAAAAGACCTTCACTATTAAAATAAATAATAAAAACGTAATAGTGTCCATAGACCGATTGAAACCCGCATTTCTATTTAACGATAATATTGAACACCATAGCACGGAAAGGCGCAATGTAACAATACCGCCCGGTGCCCGAAACGAACAAAGCGAAGGGGACTCAAGAGTTCATCACACCACACGCGCGGGCAGGAGAGTTCGATTTCCTGATTGGTTTCAGGCGGGTCTCGGATAGGCGTTAGGAGCCGGCGAACGTGCACCCTTGCCTGTAACATTTATATATTTTTCATTTATACAGCGTTATCACTGGTAAGGGGGTACTGTGGCGGCACGGGCCACGGAACTTTTCAACGGCTCCGGATGCAAAGCGCGACGCCGCCAAAGCGCAACACCGACGTGCCCAATGTACCATCGATATCTTCACACTCTTTCCGCCGAATTCTCGGAAGAGCATACACGTGCCAGCACTGGCGGCACATCTAATGAATGCACGCTAGTGGGGATATCGATGGGCTACGAAGGGAAGAATCTGCGCGATCCGAAACAAAAGCAGAGTCAGTCTGTCTTGCGCCATTAAATGTGTAACTCCTCGGTACTATTTGCATAGCAACGCGTCGAATGATCTCTCGGTGTCTAGCGTTATTTGTTAGTTGTTACCTGTTGTCTGTTAAGTGTAATTGTTAGTTGTTAATTGTTAACTCTGATTGTTGATTAGTTCTAATTAAACTATTGTTCGTTAAAAACACCAAGAGTAGTTCCTTACGCACCTATCACCATACCACCTCAGTATATTGAAAGGGAAGAAGCACTTAGTAAACAGCGCCGAACGTAGTGGTATGAGTAAAAAGGAAAGATGGCATAAATATTAAATACTTGGCGTAAATTTATGGCGTAAATTTTAAATACTTAAAGATTTTGGGTAAAGAGCAGCTAGTGACTGGCATACCGAATGAATTTGAAAAGGAACTTTTGAAATGTAGGGTGTGTATAGAAAGCAAAATGCATAACTTACCTTTCAAAAATAATCGAACTAAGGCTAGGGAAATAATGGAAATTGTTCATACGGACGTATGTGGTCCCTTTAAGACTACCGGATTCAATGGAGAAAAATATTTTATTTCATTTATCGATGATTATAGTAAAATAACTAGGATCTATTGTATAAAATCAAAAGATGAGGTCTTTGATTCTTTCGTACAGTTCGTAAATGTAGCCGAAAATTTAACGGGCAAGAGGTTAAAAATATTAAGATGCGATAATGGCAAAGAATATTTAAATAATCGAATTTATAAATTTGCTAGGGATAAAGGTATAAGAATAAATAATTGCCCAACATACGTACATGAATTAAACGGGACAGCGGAAAGGTATAATAGAACAGTGATGGATATGGCGCGGTGCTTGTTAGCGGAAGCGAAAGTACATAAAAGGTACTGGCCGGAAATAGTTTGTACAGCGGTATACTTGAAAAATCGAATATTAGCGAATACTATAGAGAGAAAGACACCATTTGAAATATTCTTCGGGAGAAAACCAAGTGTTAAAAATCTACATCTATATGGAAGTAAAGCTTTTGTAAGAAGGCCAGAACAAAAAAGAGTTTCCAAATGGGACAAGAAGGCAGATATGGGAATTCTATTAGGATATAGTGAAGAAGGATACAGAGTCTTATTAGGTGGAAAAATAACAATAGCTAGACATGTAGAGGTCATAGAGACAGACACTTAATGTATCGGTTTTGAGGAAAACTCATTGGAGGCAGATTAGAGAAATGATAGCGAAGATAACTATTCATTGGATGGTATGGATAAGGAAAAGTTAGAAGGTAGGGAAGATGAAAATGATAGTAGTACTGAAAGCTCAAACACTACTAGGAGATCTACACGTATTAAGAAAACTCCAGTAAGGTATCCAGAAAAGGAAAATATTTGCGAGATTCATGCAAATTATTGTAAAGTAGATATCCCTCGTACATTTGAGGAGGCGATTTGTTACGAAAATAATGAAGTTTGGAAACAGGCTATGGATAAGGAAATAGAATGTCTCTATAAGAATAAAACTTGGAAATTGGTAGAAATGGTAAAAGGCAAAGAAGTATTAGATGTAAAATGGGTTTACACGAAAAAATCAGAGGACAGGTATAAGGCTAGATTAGTGGTAAGGGGATTTCAACAAAGAAACGTAGCCGATGACATATATTCTCCAGTGGCGAGTAATCAGACCTTTAAGATATTGCTATCATATTGTTGTCAAAATAGATTAATAATTGAGCAAATGGATGTAGAAACTACCTTTTTAAATGGTGAAGTAACCTCGGAGGTATATGTAAATCAACCAAAGGGATATGCGGACGGAACGAATAGAGTTTGTAAATTATCGAAAGCGCTTTATGGGTTAAAAGAAAGTCCGAGATACTGGTATGAGTGTTTTGATAAGTATGTGACGAGATTAGGTTTTAAGAAAAACAATATAGAGCTGTGCCTATATACTTATGGAGAGGGAGAAAATGTTGTTTATTTGTTAATATACTTAGACGATTTGTTGATTTGTGGTAAAAACAAAGGGAAGATACAAAGTGTAAAAAAAATTATTAACTGATAAATTTGAAATGAAAGATTTAGGTGAAGTAAAAGAATATCTTGGAATTAATATAGAGTATGATTATTTAAAAAATGAAATGAGATTAAGCCAAAAGAAATACATAGAATCATTAGCAAACAAATATAAATTACATAATAGCAAATTGTACTGTACACCTATGGAGACCAACTTAAAAATTGAAAAAGGTGAGATAAATGGAGAGGACATTGGATACAAGAATTTAATTGGCGCATTGCTGTATATTAGTGTAAATACCAGACCCGATATAAGTTATAGTGTGAATTACCTGAGTAGATTTCAAGATTGTTGTAACGAGACACATTTTAAATATGCCTTGCGAATATTGAAATATTTGTACCGGACTAGAGATTTAGGGCTACATTATAAAAGAAATGAAAAGTGCGAAACGATAGATTGTTATGTGGACGCTGATTGGGCAGGAGATTATATAGATAGGAAATCGACTTGTGGGTATGTATAATAATTAGATTGTATGGAAATGTAATTGGATGGAAGTCTAAAAAACAAAGGTGTGTGACAAAAGCCTCGACGTATGCAGAGTATGTTACTCTATCGGAAGCGGTGAGCGAAGTAATGACTATCAGAGAACTAATTAAAATCTTCGATGTAAATGTAGACGATAACCCTGTAAAAATCTATGAGCATAACACTGGAGTAATGAGTATAGCAAAATACGGAACTTTTACAAAAAATTCTAAACACATTGAAGTTCATTACCACTACGTTCACGAGTACGTAAAGGAAAATAAGATAAACATAATAAAAGTAAGTACAGAAGAAAACACTGCGGATATTTTTACGAAGACACTGTGTAGAGAGAAACTTGAAAGGTTTAGGTCATGGATGAATGTAAAATAAGAGAAATGTAAATAAAGCGATAAATGGTAAATATTTTGTTAATTCGACAAGTATGTATTAAAATTAAGTGTACAGTAT
>NW_022885537.1:0-21552 GCF_011952205.1 Bombus bifarius
TGTCTTTATGACGTAGCCTTACGCGCGAAAATGGAAACTAGTTCCGTGTAAAATCTACGTTGGCCTTACATTCTAGGAATTTTTGAAAAATACTTCACTCCAATTAATTTTTAAATATATGTGCGACAATTTTAGTGCTAAATTTTATATATTTTGTACATTATATTAAAATTCTTGATTTACAGGAAATAATCAATAGCGTATGAAGGTGTACTGCACGTATTATTTGGCACGTACATTAATGTTGATGCAAAAATAATTATTCCAATGATTTTAAGTTACACACATAATAGATAAAGTAGGCTGTAGACTATGAAATTCGTATGAAATAAGCAGAGAATAGTAACTAAATAAATGTATATGTATATGGAACATAAATCTTGTAAAAATAATATATTAAATTACATTCAAATCAAATATATGAACAAGATCTATTGACTTTTAATTATTTTTTTGAAGCACTAGTATCAAATAAAATTGCGTCATTACGAATACAAAAACAATAACGTTGATATAAAAATGTCATCCCGAAACACAGTTTGACGTGATACAAGTGTATTATTTTAATTTAAGCAGAAAATATCTAATCATATTTAACAATTTTGAAAAACATACCTCTACTAAACTATCATTATCTTTTCCTATACCATCGGCAAGGCCCTGAACAGCAAGCAGTTCAGCAGTTGTTAAAAAACTAGCCAATTGTTCCCGAACCACATTTACTTCACCCTGATACATAAAATCAACCAATGCAGCCAAATCATCGAAATTTACATTACATTACGAGATAAAAATATGACCTTTTTCATCTTAATGTCTCCCAAAAACGTATTTAGCAGAAAGATACGACATCTATAACGATCCAATTAGAAACTACCAGAGCATGTGTATCTTAAGCGGATCTTTAAACGTCGATTAAACGCGTTCTCTATCCAATCCTGGCTGAAACATAATTACTCACACCCCCAGTAACCCACCTCTAAGTCATTCCAATCAACGTACCATACGAACACGAATCCAACGCGTTCCAGGAATACAAACAACTGCCTGTAGCTGTTTAGCTGTACACGACGAGTATAATTATTTCGGGTACTCCTCCAGTACAAAACAGACACCCAAACGACAATACTTCAACACAAAATATTTAAAACAATAGTTATAAAAGCATGATACTTAATACCGCGCTTGACATCAGGTATAAGCAAAAATAAATTTCTTCAAACAAATTTCAAGTTAAATCTTTAGCTTGTGTAATTATATCAAACTTGCTCAATTAACAACGAGCAATTTCCATCGTGTTTTGACAACTGACTCATCGATGATGTTTTTCCTTGGAATTGAAAAAGGAATGTGCATAATTTTGTCCTCCGTCCACACTCAAAATACTATCTACATGCTATAATTGGGGATTCAATTTTATAATACGTTGCCTCACTTTCCATCACTGCTTTCCTACTATCAGTCACTTGAACTGTAATATAAACCAGTCTTTTATTTCCAATACTATTCTGCATACCATTTATCAAGAACAGTTTTATTTGCATACCATTGAACAATACATTTTATTTGTTAATGTAATAAGATGCGAAGTTCCTCATTTGTCCTAATATCAATCAATGGATAAATGAATTGAAATCTGTGAAAATAATGTAATATCGGAAAATAAGGATAGAAATTTTTTCCCGATTACTTGCAACTTATTAATATTAAATTGAATATACATATATAAATTGGACAGGAAACGATATTTATTTAACGGAAACTAAATGCAATACTCGTATCTATATCAAATAACTTTACAGTTATTTGACCACTCTCGTCACAACGAATCTAACACACAGACACTCTCTCTCTAACAACTCTATCAATTCTCACAACTCTACTCTTCGACGATTCGATACCTCTAACTACTCTACTCTTCGACGACTCAATTAGCTCTGATTCTCGCAACACGCACACTTTTCGACTCGCCTTGCGTAGCGAAACCGTCCTTCTTCTAACGTTGTCTATTGTTTCCCTCATTCCTATGTAAGAACTACCAACTACGTGCCTTTAGTCACGTAGGCACTCTTAAATGTAAACGAACCACAGAAACACGACGTACACGGTTTTTCTATTTTCAACTGATTTCTAATTCGAATTACTTTACGATATTACAATAAGTATCTAGTAACACGACTTCCGAACCGATGTAATTATTGCAATGATTGTTAAATTTCAAAACAATTTCCTATCCATGTTAAACATATTACGTATATGTGCATGTCTAGTATTTCGATTAGTTGCTCTACTTGCGGTAGTTCGCCATTCTGGATCATCTAGACTCAACAAAGATGCATTCAATTTATCCATGCCTTAAAAAGCTCTGTAGCGTCAAAGAGTTAGAATTTGCTTCAAACCATGTTGTTGTTTTGCTTCGGAATATCAAGAGGTATTGTAAGGAATTATAAGCTCCGGGCAAAACAATGGCGCCGCTACATGTATCCGTAAGACAAGACGAATTTGTATCTTTTGACCTCCTTCTGACGATTATGACTAAACGAACGTGATCGCAAACGATTCAGTATAAACTGTGACTAAACGTCTGTATAGATATCGTTTTGCGACAAGATCTGTTTTAAATACACTAACGAGTACACATATTGGTAGTCTCATTATTCGATCCCGTACAGCTCTTATTAAGGAAGATAGACGCCTGTGACAGTATTCAGCATGGCCAACTTTGAACAGGGCATATTGATAAGCCAGAGTAACTCACATACAAATTTTTTTTTTTTTTTTTACGTGGAGAAATCCTCATGGACACTCCGCTGTTGCAGTAATTGCGTAACAGCAGAGTAGTGTCGGACTCTTACCGACTAAAACTCCACGATGACCACCCGACGCGTATGACAGGGATGCTCCAGGATTCTCTTATGAATTAACTTCAGTTGCACCCCCTTCACGCGTTCTCTAGTTCTAGCCAGTCCTAATATTTCCTGAATATTGAATTGGCGCTAGGGGGGGGGGGCCATTACCCCTAGCGCAGTCTCTCCTTATTGATATTCAGTGGAGGCTTGTCTTGTGTGCTTCGACAACTCGCATACAACCTGGTGGTACAAGCTATGAAAACACTTTTCGGGACATGAGAAGACACATTAGCACAGATAACGTACAAAAGGTATTAGAGCCCACCAAATAAGATTTGCTACAATTTGCTGTAGTTCGTCACAATAAGCCTATGAGTATCGCGTGTCAAACGATTTTCGAATTAGTTGATGCTTGGATGTTCAAGATACGGAAGCGCGGAGTGATGAGACGTTTATGTACAACTTGATCATGGTGCAACCCATTCATCAGCCAGAAAACTTCATGCACGATTTTCTAAAAAGAAAGACATTTCCCCCCTTCTTTATGCCGTACCAATCCTCTCTCGTCGTTCCTTATCTCATACAGAGACAGGCCAAATAATGTTGCCGATGACGGCCAACAGCCTGGGTACATGTACGGGTCTCTTGCCTGCGACAGAATTTCGTTATGTGTAGTATGCGGGGCAGAAAAGCATTTTTGCCATTAATATGAACTAGAAGATTGCAGAAAAACTGTAAACATTTTCCAAATTTTATTAATTTCATTTCATTTCTTAAAGTCTACAAAACTGTTAATCAACATTAAGCAAATATACAAAATCTTGACGTACAGTATAATGGAGCGAATATTAGAAACGATACTACTAAATCTACAAGCTAAAATGTACTATACAAATTTTCTTCAAACTATAAAACATACAAAGTATATATTTCTGAAAATAAAAAATATCGGATCAAACACTCTTCGAACATACCTCGAACGCTCATTATTACGTATATTACCAAACCAATACATATAATATAATATATAAACCAAACCAATGAAAGGCGCAGAGACTGGAGAACATGGGGTCCTCGAGCGTGCAGTACGCTTCAGCATCGCTGCAAACACCAACTCCCTCCGCTTGTCCCAATGCCATCTCGTACGGTGAGACTGCAAACAAAAAATATCCATATATACATCAAGATAGTAATGCGATTTCTATTCTTGCAGCACCGACGTAATACACGGTGCTCCGTAATCGCTCGAGATTCCATTTAGTTGTTGAAATCTCTACGCATTTGGTAGATAAAACGATGCGAGAAATCCTCTTGTCACAGTTAGGTCTTCCAAACCTGATCGCTTGCATTTTTCCCGCTACTTCAGCGTTGTAACGTTACTTTTATTTCTGCCAACTTAGACACGACATCGTCTAAACTGCCCACTTCAGGACACGATGGCTCCTCCCGGGGATTCTGTTGAGACGATCCCGGATTTTCCGTGTCCTCACCATTGTAGAGTTCATAATTTGTATAATTTACCTTCTTCTTCAAGCATTGTTTTTTAAATTTCTGCCATTTTGAAGCTGCTGATAATCGCCGGATGCGTAAATCATTTTTAGCTTTGGAAAGAGCGCACGTCAGCATTGCTTCAATCCGTAAATCGCGTCTGCGCATTCGGCGACACTTTGATCTTTTGCGGCGAACTTCGTCAATCCATGTTAGTAACCGTTCTGTTTCTGGCTTGTTGGCGTTTGTTTTTGAAAGTCCCTTCTTTGTCCTCGCCATGCTTTCTCAACTATTTCACCCAATTATTGAGTAAGTAAAATGTATACCAACCTGTATCCGGCTCGTGTTTGTTGTAGAACAAAACAGAAGAGATTCACACAACTGCACACAAAGGATTTGAAACCAGCGAGCAAAACACCCTCCTCACAGCACAGTCGTAAGATGACTAAGGGAAGTCTACGCTGCGCGTCTGAAGTCCGCTTTCTATACCCCCTCCCCTGTCTTTATGACGTAGTCTTACGCGCGAAAATGGAAACTAGTTCCGTGTAAAATCTTACGTTGGCCTTACATTCTAAGAATTTTTGAAAAATACTTCACTCCAATTAATTTTTAAATATATGTGCGACAATTTTAGTGCTAAATTTTATATATTTTGTACATTATATTAAAATTCTTGATTTACAGGAAATAATCAATAGCGTATGAAGGTGTACTGCACGTATTATTTGGCACGTACATTAATGTTGATGCAAAAATAATTATTCCAATGATTTTAAGTTACACACATAATAGATAAAGTAGGCTGTAGACTATGAAATTCGTATGAAATAAGCAGAGAATAGTAACTAAATAAATGTATATGTATATGGAACATAAATCTTGTAAAAATAATATATTAAATTACATTCAAATCAAATATATGAACAAGATCTATTGACTTTTAATTATTTTTTTGAAGCACTAGTATCAAATAAAATTGCGTCATTACGAATACAAAAACAATAACGTTGATATAAAAATGTCATCCCGAAACACAGTTTGACGTGATACAAGTGTATTATTTTAATTTAAGCAGAAAATATCTAATCATATTTAACAATTTTGAAAAACATACCTCTACTAAACTATCATTATCTTTTCCTATACCATCGGCAAGGCCCTGAACAGCAAGCAGTTCAGCAGTTGTTAAAAAACTAGCCAATTGTTCCCGAACCACATTTACTTCACCCTGATACATAAAATCAACCAATGCAGCCAAATCATCGAAATTTACATTACATTACGAGATAAAAATATGACCTTTTTCATCTTAATGTCTCCCAAAAACGTATTTAGCAGAAAGGATACGACATCTATAACGATCCAATTAGAAACTACCAGAGCATGTGTATCTTAAGCGGATCTTTAAACGTCGATTAAACGCGTTCTCTATCCAATCCTGGCTGAAACATAATTACTCACACCCCCAGTAACCCACCTCTAAGTCATTCCAATCAACGTACCATACGAACACGAATCCAACGCGTTCCAGGAATACAAACAACTGCCTGTAGCTGTTTAGCTGTACACGACGAGTATAATTATTTCGGGTACTCCTCCAGTACAAAACAGACACCCAAACGACAATATTTCAACACAAAAATATTTAAAACAATAGTTATAAAAGCATGATACTTAATACCGCGCTTGACATCAGGTATAAGCAAAAATAAATTTCTTCAAACAAATTTCAAGTTAAATCTTTAGCTTGTGTAATTATATCAAACTTGCTCAATTAACAACGAGCAATTTCCATCGTGTTTTGACAACTGACTCATCGATGATGTTTTTCCTTGGAATTGAAAAAGGAATGTGCATAATTTTGTCCTCCGTCCACACTCAAAATACTATCTACATGCTATAATTAGGGATTCAATTTTATAATACGTTGCCTCACTTTCCATCACTGCTTTCCTACTATCAGTCACTTGAACTGTAATATAAACCAGTCTTTTATTTCCAATACTATTCTGCATACCATTTATCAGGAACAATACATTTTATTTGTTAATTTAATAACATGCGAAGTTCCTCATTTGTCCTATCATCAATCAATGGATAAGTGAATTGAAATCTGTGAATATAAGTATCTAGTAATACGACTTCCGAACCGACGTAATTTGTTACGTCGCGTAACACTCTACCTAGCCCAGGCCACACACCGCGGACCTTCCATAAATCTCAGGAATTTCCTAGTCGAGGTCCTTCAAACTGAACAAACGTCTGTTTCCGAAGCATTTCTAAAGACCTTAGTCTACTACGGCTTGACAAGGGAAGTTTTTCTCACGTATGATGCAACTTTCCTTCCACTAACCACTTTCTCTCGAGGGCGGTTAAGACCCTTCGATTAACCAATTAACAACGAAGCCTATTTCCCTCACTCTCTTTACTAAAATCGTCACCAACAAATCCGATGGCCCCGTGGGCTAGACACACCCACCCTTAGCTTTCCTCCGTCACAGCATCCTCTCCGAACCACACTGATTTTACATCCTTCGAACTGTCAACATCCTTTGACCGGGAATACACCCGTAGATCAGTCACTCACTCATCTCGTACATACGCACCAGCGTAACTGTCTTCTTTACAAGTTGTCAGAATAAACGGTGATATATAACTTACTATACTGTTTCATATTCATTTAACCACCTCTGTTATCTTAACCGAAACAGGGGGAACGACGATTTCGCGGCGTCGATTATCCGAATCGTAGCGAGAACTTACGCCTCTCGCTGACGCGTTTTCCTCGCGACCGCGTCTCTCCGCCAAGAGTCGTAACATTTGGTCCTTCGAGCCGGATTCAGGGTCAAGTGAAAAGTGCACACCAGTGACACCCACTATCACACAGTGCAACGTGAATCCAACACAACCAGCAGCGGAAGCGTTACCACCCCAGCGAGGTCAGTAACGTCAAGGGCCGTCACCTTCGAAGAGGTATAATCCGGTGGTTGAAACGCAACCACACAGCCTCCTGCCGCAACTGGACAATCGTCGACAGAAGTAAGTTATAACCACTCCATTCTCAATTATATAACAAATAATGACAACCGGAAACGAACTTGCCGCCTTGCGTCGACGCCGGGGCCAATATACCGGCCACTTTACACGCTTATCAAAAAAACTGGACGTAATCGAACAATCCGGCTGTCCGCGAGAGGCCAAGTTTATCCAAATCAAAAATCGTCTGGAAATCTATGAGACGGAACTCCGCGTCATTTAAAACGAGATTGTGAGCATAGACGAGGAAGCGAGCGAGCGCGGCCTTGAAATAGCAGACGAGTACAAAAAATTAGTACTCCGAGTAACCAATCAGTTAAACCACATACGACTAACTACGACGTCACAATCGACCAACGACGAATCAGCTGCCGGTCGCGAGACTGCTTCGCTTAAATTACCGGAGAATCATTTTCCGGGACATAATGCGATGACGCCACCTTCGCCATTGCCACAAGGGCCCACGGATAAAGTACCCACCATGGCGAATTCACAACCACCAGAATATAGCAGCAACACGTCTATCAGTTTCCTGGGAAACAATAATAATCTAAACAGCAACGCTATTCAGACTCCGCCGACGGAGAAGATCGCATCGACTCGAACGCCGATCGCGTCGCGAGTCACGCGTAGCTCATTGCATGACACCTGCAGCTCATCACCTACACGCGACTTGACGACAACCAAGTTCGCGTCCGCATTATCTCGACCGTCCTACCCAAGGACACTATTAGGGAAGTGATACATTTACACTGTACATGAGAGTGTGTGTGTATGGGTCAGAGGGCGTCCAGGTCTTAGTTGAGACAAAAGACTGCCGTTAGAAGATTCTGGATAGTCGGTTGGCGACAAGCGTGCGTGCAAGACGTTCTTCAGAGTGTAATATAGATGTATAGCTGTTGTGTGTGAAATATAGTCAATTATTTGTATTTCCAAATCCTCGAATTTCCTTAACATGGTAGCAGAGCGTGGTTACTAGTTTTGCAAGATATGTAGTGCGTGGTTACGATCTTGCGAGTGAGTTTTCAGTAAAGAAAAAAAAACTGTCAGAGGAAAAATATACTTCGAGCACGTAGGAACGCTTGAGTAAGAAAAGAAAAAAAAAGAAGAATCAATTAAAATGGAGAGATCGGAAATCATGATACCTATATTCGATGGTGAGGATTATGGAATGTGGAAGCAAAGAATCACGATGTTTCTCAAATATAAGGAATGCGAGGTTGTTACAACTAGAATGAAGAACGAAAGAGACGATGAAGACTGGGACAAAAAGGATTTGAAGGCGATAAATATAATTTATAGTGCAATATCGAACAGACAATTGGAGTATGTTAGGGAAGGAAAAACGGCGTATGATATAATAAAAAGGTTCGATGAAATGTACTTGAAAGTGTCGACGGCACTGCAGATCGTATGCAGAAGGAGATTGGAAAACATAAGACTGGAGAACTACAGTGATTCAGCATCATTCTTTAACGATTTCGAAAAATTAATAAACGAATTAAAAAGTGCGGGCGCACAAGTAAGTGAGAGGGAAATGCTGAATTACATGCTGAATACGTTACCCGAAGAATACAGCTACATAGCGGACATAATAGACGCATTGAAAGAAGAGAATCAAACGGTAGCGTATGTGAAAAATAAAATAGAAATAGCAGAGAAGAAAAATAAATCCAATCGAGGAGAAAGGCAAACCAACGCCTTTTCTGCAAAAAAGGAAGGATGCTTCAGATGTGGAAGATTAGGACACTTTGCGAGAGAGTGTCAAAATGGCGTCCAAGCGGGAAGCAGTAACGGCTATTGGCATGGGCCAACACGTGGTCGAAACAGAGGAAGAGGGAACAAAGGCAATACGAGCAGGGGACGTGGAAACTTTCATCGTCAATCAACAACCGGCACGGGCGAGCATGGAAACTCAAGAGCAGGCATATGGATAGCAACGGCGCACGCAGCAAACAGCAGTGAGACGAATGAAATAAGTAAGAACGAAATAGTGTGGCTATTAGATAGCGGTTGTACCGATCACATAATTAATGATATCAATTATTTTGATAAATCTATCGACCTAAAAGAACCGGTAAATATATATTTAGGCGATAATAGACCGATAAAAGCGACAAAAGTTGGGAATGTTATAAGTTATTTTGAAGCATTCGGAAAACAAAATAAAATAAATATGAGGAAAGTATTTTACGCGAAAGAAATGTCCGCAAATTTGATTAGTTTAGGTAAACTAACAGACAATAAGAATACGGTTATTTCCAAAGGAAATATTGCGAAAGTAATAGATGAGGATAATAAACTTACAGCTGTAGCGTTCAAAGAGAATGGGACATATAGAATAAAAAGTATTGTGGCGGCACGGGCCACGGAACTTTTCAACGGCTCCGGATGCAAAGCGCGACGCCGCCAAAGTGCAACACCGACGTGCCCAATGTACCATCGATATCTTCACACTCTTTCCGCCGAATTCTCGGAAGAGCATACACGTGCCAGCACTGGCAGCACATCTAATGAATGCACGCTAGTGGGGGATATCGATGGGCTACGAAGGGAAGAATCTGCGCGATCCGAAACAAAAGCAGAGTCAGTCTGTCTTGCGCCATTAAATGTGTAACTCCTCGGTACTATTTGCATAGCAACGCGTCGAATGATCTCTCGGTGTCTATCGTTATTTGTTAGTTGTTACCTGTTGTCTGTTAAGTGTAATTGTTAGTTGTTAATTGTTAACTCTGATTGTTGATTAGTTCTAATTAAACTATTGTTCGTTAAAAACACCAAGAGTAGTTCCTTACGCACCTATCACCATACCACCTCAAACTGGTGACCCCGACGTGATTTAACGTGACATTTAGTGAAAGAGGTGACCGTGATAGTGCTATCGTTTTTAACCACCGATTTTGAGTGCACCGCGACGATGGAAAGTAATACACAGGGAACCATAGCCAGCCAGGTGATCAGCATGTCTCCACTGCTGCCCACGAACACGGCGGCATGGTTTGCCCTTCCGGAGAGACAATTCGAGGCAGCGCGAATTACGGAAGACACCATTAAGTACGTGACGCTGGCAAAATGCCTCAACGATCAACAGCTCCAGGACGTCGAAGACCTAATGACGAACCCTCCAGACATCGGACGCTACGAGAAATTAAAACATGCGCTCATTCGCAAATTATCCGATACGGACGCGACCCGGATAAAGAAGTTGGTGGAAAGCGAGGAGATGGGAGATAGAAAGCCATCCCAGTTTTACCAACACTTAAAAAAACTCTCCAGCCCCTCCACGCCCGATGATTTTACCCTCACGCTGTGGAGGAACCGATTACCCGCCCGCATCAGGCGTATCCTCGCGGCAGTCGACGATTCGGACCCAGAAAGGTTATTGCGGCAGGCGGACCTGATCGCTGAAGAATTCACGGAGGATTTTCAGCGCACCGCCCGGGTAACGGCAGTAATGGACCCACCAGCGCAAAACGCTGGAGTATACGAACCAATGGCCGCCGCAATCAATGTGTTGAGAGAGCAAATATCACAGTTGCAGGCACAGATGAACGCGTTGAGCATGATTAATCATCGTCGACCACGATCACGATCACGCTCGCGTTCGCGATACCACCGACGTTCGCGCTCGCGAGATCGGCCACGGCAAGACGGTCTGTGTTTCTATCATGCAAAGTTCGGAGAACGCGCGAGGAGCTGTCGTTTCCCATGCACGTGGAAGTCGGGAAACGAGACCAGCCGTCCGTAGACGCGGCAGACGACGACGGCCTGAGTTCCCGCCGCATCTTCGTTACGGACAAGGGAACGAAGATCTCTTTCCTTGTAGACACCGGCGCCGACATCAGCGTATACCCCCGCAGTAAAATCCATAGGCACGTCAGGAAAAACGCGTACGAACTATTCGCGACCAACGGGACGCGCATCGCAACGTATGGTGCCACTGCGATTGGCCTTAACCTGTCCCTAAGACGAGCCTTCAAGTGGAACTTCGTAATTGCTGACGTTCAAACGCCTATCATAGGCGTAGATTTTTTAAGCCATTATGGGTTGCTCGTGGACCCGCGAAACAAACGACTCCTCGACACGACAACCCAATTATCAACAAGGGGATATGCTGCCACGACGGAAGAAATATCCATCAAAACCGTAATCGGCGAATCGGTCTACCATCGACTTTTGGCGGAGTTTCCGGATCTAACTCGTCCACCGGCCTTCGGACGACAGAAAATCCGACACAGTGTGGTACAACATATTGAAACCACACCCGGGCCACCCGTCTACAGTAAACCTCGACGTCTCCCACCGGATCGTCTCAAGCAAGTCAAGGCGGATTTCGCAACAATGATCGAGCAAGGAGTGATGCGGCCATCGAAGAGTCCATGGGCATCACCCCTGCATGTCGTCCCAAAGAAGGACGGAAGTCTACGACCATGCGGCGACTGTCGTGCGTTGAACGCTCGCACCATACCCGACAGGTACTCCCCACCACATATCGAAGATTTCGCGCAACATCTGTACGGTAAGCGTGTCTACTCAAAAATCGACCTTGTCCGCGCTTACCACCAAATCCCGATCGCGCCAGAAGACGTTAAGAAAACCGCGATCACGACACCTTTCGGACTTTTCGAAGCAACCAACATGATGTTTGGGCTTCGAAACGCCGCGCAAACGTGTCAAAGATTCGTTGACGAAATTACCCGTGGTCTGGACTTCGTGTTCGCTTACATAGACGATTTCTTAATCGCATCCGAAACCGAAGAACAACATCGCGAACACCTTCGGATTTTGTTTGAACGCTTAAACGAGTATGGCGTAGTCATCAACCCAGTAAAGTGCGAATTCGGTGTGAACGAAATCACATTCTTGGGACACACCGTAAACGCCGACGGGATAAAGCCGCTAGCCGAACGCGTTGACTCTATTGTAGAAGTACCGCTCCCCGGGACCGTTAAAGCACTACGCAGGTACCTCGGTATGATTAATTTCTACCGACGTTTCATACCGGGGGCCGCAAAAATTTTTCAACCCCTAAACGACCTATTAAAAGGAGGAAAAAAGGGCAACGCGCCCATCAAATGGACAGAGCAATCCGAAGCCAGCTTCCGCGAGTCGAAACGCGCCCTCGCTAACGCCACGATGTTAGCGCATCCGATACCTGGCGCACCTGTTAGCCTCGCGGTAGACGCATCCGACTATGGAATAGGAGCGGTCCTCCAGCAACGCGTCAACGACTCTTGGCAGCCGTTAGGTTTCCTTACCAAACCGTTGAAATCCGCGCAGCGAAAGTACAGCGCGTACGACCGCGAATTACTCGCTATGTACACTGCGGTAAAGCGATTTCGACAGGCCATTGAAGGGAGAAATTTTATAATTTACACCGATCATAAACTCCTTACATATGCGTTCAACCAAGATCCTGATAAGTGTTCGCCGCGACAATTCCGGCAACTAGATTACATCGGACAATTCACTACCGACATAAGATATATCAAGGGGTTAGACAATAATGTTGCCGACGCTCTGTCACGCATCGAAGCGATAGGAAAGTCTGTGGACCATCGAGCTCTCGCCGCCGCGCAAGAAGCCGACAAAGAACTAAGCAACATCGTCAACTCCGATACATCCGCGCTACGGTTAAAGAAAATACGTTTCCCCGATCACGACGTAGAAATATATTGCGACGTATCGGGTGACTTTGTACGACCGTACGTACCGAAATCCTTGCGGCGCGACGTATTTAATTCGCTCCATGAACTTTCCCATCCAGGGATACGTGCCACTCAAAACCTGGCGACGACGCGTTTCGTCTGGCCGTCCATAAACAAGGACTCCCGAAATAGGACACGACCATGTATCCCGTGTCAACAATGTAAAGTCACCAGGCACGTATCCTCACCCGTCGGAACATTCGGAGAATTAGCGGGCCGTTTCGAACACTTACACATAGACATTATCGTGATGCCATATTCAAAAGGCTACCGATATTGTCTAACGTGCATCGACCGTTTTTCGCGTTGGCCCGAAGCCGTTCCCATCGCCGACATGGAGGCAACCGTCGCTTCGGCTCTCCTTTCCACGTTGATATCTGGTTTCGGCGTGCCTTTAAGAATAACGACCGATCAAGGACGCCAGTTCGAGTCGAACCTAATTAACGAACTATGCCGGTTGCTCGGCATCAGACATTTGCGCACGACAGCCTATCACCCCGCGTCCAACGGGATGGTAGAGCGCCTCCACCGACAACTAAAAGCAGCAATCAAATGCCACGATACGAGCAACTGGGTGGATATCTTGCCGATAGTTCTATTAGGCATACGAACAGCTATTAAAGAGGACCTAAACGCGACGGCAGCCGAAATGGTTTATGGCACCGGCATACGATTGCCGGCCGAATTTTTTATACCGACTAAACAACAGGCCAATTCGGAATTCGCAAGTCGCCTAAAAGACCGAATAGGAAAAATCAGACCTCATCCAATTACGCGACACGGCGAAAAGTGAACCTTCGTGTTCCGCGACCTCGAAACATCGCCTTATGTATTTCTGCGTCGCGACGCCATCGGAGACCCCTTACAACCACCCTACGACGGGCCGTATCAGGTTATAGAGCGAGGAAAAAAGACCTTCACTATTAAAATAAATAATAAAAACGTAATAGTGTCCATAGACCGATTGAAACCCGCATTTCTATTTAACGATAATATTGAACACCATAGCACGGAAAGGCGCAATGTAACAATACCGCCCGGTGCCCGAAACGAACAAAGCGAAGGGGACTCAAGAGTTCATCACACCACACGCGCGGGCAGGAGAGTTCGATTTCCTGATTGGTTTCAGGCGGGTCTCGGATAGGCGTTAGGAGCCGGCGAACGTGCACCCTTGCCTGTAACATTTATATATTTTTCATTTATACAGCGTTATCACTGGTAAGGGGGTACTGTGGCGGCACGGGCCACGGAACTTTTCAACGGCTCCGGATGCAAAGCGCGACGCCGCCAAAGCGCAACACCGACGTGCCCAATGTACCATCGATATCTTCACACTCTTTCCGCCGAATTCTCGGCAGAGCATACACGTGCCAGCACTGGCGGCACATCTAATGAATGCACGCTAGTGGGGGATATCGATGGGCTACGAAGGGAAGAATCTGCGCGATCCGAAACAAAAGCAGAGTCAGTCTGTCTTGCGCCATTAAATGTGTAACTCCTCGGTACTATTTGCATAGCAACGCGTCGAATGATCTCTCGGTGTCTATCGTTATTTGTTAGTTGTTACCTGTTGTCTGTTAAGTGTAATGGTTAGTTGTTAATTGTTAACTCTGATTGTTGATTAGTTCTAATTAAACTATTGTTCGTTAAAAACACCAAGAGTAGTTCCTTACGCACCTATCACCATACCACCTCAGTATATTGAAAGGGAAGAAGCACTTAGTAAACAGCGCCGAACGTAGTGGTATGAGTAAAAAGGAAAGATGGCATAAATATTAAATACTTGGCGTAAATTTATGGCGTAAATTTTAAATACTTAAAGATTTTGGGTAAAGAGCAGCTAGTGACTGGCATACCGAATGAATTTGAAAAGGAACTTTTGAAATGTAGGGTGTGTATAGAAAGCAAAATGCATAACTTACCTTTCAAAAATAATCGAACTAAGGCTAGGGAAATAATGGAAATTATTCATACGGACGTATGTGGTCCCTTTAAGACTACCGGATTCAATGGAGAAAAATATTTTATTTCATTTATCGATGATTATAGTAAAATAACTAGGATCTATTGTATAAAATCAAAAGATGAGGTCTTTGATTCTTTCGTACAGTTCGTAAATGAAGCCGAAAATTTAACGGGCAAGAGGTTAAAAATATTAAGATGCGATAATGGCAAAGAATATTTAAATAATCGAATTTATAAATTTGCTAGGGATAAAGGTATAAGAATAAATAATTGCCCAACATACGTACATGAATTAAACGGGACAGCGGAAAGGTATAATAGAACAGTGATGGATATGGCGCGGTGCTTGTTAGCGGAAGCGAAAGTACATAAAAGGTACTGGCCGGAAATAGTTTGTACAGCGGTATACTTGAAAAATCGAATATTAGCGAATACTATAGAGAGAAAGACACCATTTGAAATATTCTTCGGGAGAAAACCAAGTGTTAAAAATCTACATCTATATGGAAGTAAAGCTTTTGTAAGAAGGCCAGAACAAAAAAGAGTTTCCAAATGGGACAAGAAGGCAGATATGGGAATTCTATTAGGATATAGTGAAGAAGGATACAGAGTCTTATTAGGTGGAAAAATAACAATAGCTAGACATGTAGAGGTCATAGAGACAGACACTTAATGTATCGGTTTTGAGGAAAACTCATTGGAGGCAGATTAGAGAAATGATAGCGAAGATAACTATTCATTGGATGGTATGGATAAGGAAGAGTTAGAAGGTAGGGAAGATGAAAATGATAGTAGTACTGAAAGCTCAAACACTACTAGGAGATCTACACGTATTAAGAAAACTCCAGTAAGGTATCCAGAAAAGGAAAATATTTGCGAGATTCATGCAAATTATTGTAAAGTAGATATCCCTCGTACATTTGAGGAGGCGATTTGTTGCGAAAATAATGAAGTTTGGAAACAGGCTATGGATAAGGAAATAGAATGTCTCTATAAGAATAAAACTTGGAAATTGGTAGAAATGGTAAAAGGCAAAGAAGTATTAGATGTAAAATGGGTTTACACGAAAAAATCAGAGGACAGGTATAAGGCTAGATTAGTGGTAAGGGGATTTCAACAAAGAAACGTAGCCGATGACATATATTCTCCAGTGGCGAGTAATCAGACCTTTAAGATATTGCTATCATATTGTTGTCAAAATAGATTAATAATTGAGCAAATGGATGTAGAAACTACCTTTTTAAATGGTGAAGTAACCTCGGAGGTATATGTAAATCAACCAAAGGGATATGCGGACGGAACGAATAGAGTTTGTAAATTATCGAAAGCGCTTTATGGGTTAAAAGAAAGTCCGAGATACTGGTATGAGTGTTTTGATAAGTATGTGACGAGATTAGGTTTTAAGAAAAACAATATAGAGCTGTGCCTATATACTTATGGAGAGGGAGAAAATGTTGTTTATTTGTTAATATACGTAGACGATTTGTTGATTTGTGGTAAAAACAAAGGGAAGATACAAAGTGTAAAAAAATTATTAACTGATAAATTTGAAATGAAAGATTTAGGTGAAGTAAAAGAATATCTTGGAATTAATGTAGAGTATGATTATTTAAAAAATGAAATGAGATTAAGCCAAAAGAAATACATAGAATCATTAGCAAACAAATATAAATTACATAATAGCAAATTGTACTGTACACCTATGGAGACCAACTTAAAAATTGAAAAAGGTGAGATAAATGGAGAGGACATTGGATACAAGAATTTAATTGGCGCATTGCTGTATATTAGTGTAAATACCAGACCCGATATAAGTTATAGTGTGAATTACCTGAGTAGATTTCAAGATTGTTGTAACGAGACACATTTTAAATATGCCTTGCGAATATTGAAATATTTGTACCGGACTAGAGATTTAGGGCTACATTATAAAAGAAATGAAAAGTGCGAAACGATAGATTGTTATGTGGACGCTGATTGGGCAGGAGATTATATAGATAGGAAATCGACTTGTGGGTATGTAATTAGATTGTATGGAAATGTAATTGGATGGAAGTCTAAAAAACAAAGGTGTGTGACAAAAGCCTCGACGTATGCAGAGTATGTTACTCTATCGGAAGCGGTGAGCGAAGTAATGACTATCAGAGAACTAATTAAAATCTTCGATGTAAATGTAGACGATAACCCTGTAAAAATCTATGAGCATAACACTGGAGTAATGAGTATAGCAAAATACGGAACTTTTACAAAAAATTCTAAACACATTGAAGTTCATTACCACTACGTTCACGAGTACGTAAAGGAAAATAAGATAAACATAATAAAAGTAAGTACAGAAGAAAACACTGCGGATATTTTTACGAAGACACTGTGTAGAGAGAAACTTGAAAGGTTTAGGTCATGGATGAATGTAAAATAAGAGAAATGTAAATAAAGCGATAAATGGTAAATATTTTGTTAATTCGACAAGTATGTAAATAAAATTAAGTGTACAGTATAAATGTAAGGAGGCGTGTTAGGGAAGTGATACATTTACACTGTACATGAGAGTGTGTGTGTGTAAGGGTCAGAGGGCGTCCAGGTCTTAGTTGAGACAAAAGACTGACGTTAGAAGATTCTGGATAGTCGGTTGGCGACAAGCGTGCGTGCAAGACGTTCTTCAGAGTGTAATATAGATGTATAGCTGTTGTGTGTGAAATATAGTCAATTATTTGTATTTCCAAATCCTCGAATTTCCTTAACAGACACAAACAACCTTGAAGGTGACAACCTTCAACGAGCCTTCGGACCTGAAGAAAGAGAAGGTCTCACCAGGCGACAAATCGATTCAGAAAGTAATCTCCCCAATCTGTTACAGAACGTTCATGACTCTTTGACCGTAGTTCACAACCTAGAAAGTAACGGGTTGAGTCCCATCCAGGACAGCAACAAGGTCAACGTCGAGTCGAAACCTACTGTAAAGGCTTCGAAATCCACTGTGAACAAACCATCCAGGGGCAGTGTTTCTTCGGCCAATACTTACACGATGGACGTCCAACACAACGTATCGACGTCCAATCATCTCTCTTACATCACGTCATCTGCACCACCCCAGATTAGAAACATTGCATCGGACAGTCACACTCCGAGACGTAACGTGAAGACTCCTCCTTCGCCACCTCAGACATGTGCTACGCCTGCAATTGGTCCTACTCAGAATAATTTCAGCATTATTAATACCATGACTAATCACTCAAATGGTGTCGGTAATTTACAGAACATTCTATCTGATCTCAACGATTCTCTACTGAGTTCACAGAGCGCCGTACCGAACTAGTCGCGTATCATAAACATCTCACTGGAGTCACCCGTGGCTCCAAAAACGCCAGTATACTCTCCAACACCAAGGCAAGTCACAGTCACGACGTCCAACGGTCATTCTCCACCGAGGATCATCACTAAGAGAATGCGATTCGAGCGGGTCATCGGGCGGAGTCCAGCCTCCCAATGAACCTCAAAACTCCGCACCGCGCTTGATGAATCTTCACAAAGCACCACCGACGTTCCCTTCAACGACACTTCCTGGGCCGAGGTGTTTAACGACACTTCCAGAAGCAAGATCCACGACACTTCCTGGGTCGTGAATTTCACCTGGAAATCGCTCGGCATCGACGAGGAAGACGGCGATCTAGACTACAAGGGAGACAACGTGCCATCCAGGCAACGGCCCTTCGGCCGCATCGCCAAGTTCACCCTGGGGACGACAGCATCATCCGGACGGCTGTTGTTCACACGGCAAGGAGCATCTTGGATCAAGGTGCCACGCAGCTCGTCCTACGCTCCTGGGCGAGTCAGACGCCGGACGCCTACGCAAAATAATAGTGAGTCAACAACTAGACGACGGGACGCCTTCTCAATTCTACGGGATCTGAAAAGCCTCGCCACTCCGGCAATATCAGACGAATTAATCCGGACTCTCTGGGAAGGCCGACTCCCGGTGTACGTGCAACGCGTCCTAGCCGCCGTCCAAGATAAGAGGTCCGAAACTCTGACCGCGATCGCCGACAGCATCTACGAAATACGCCCGGAACTAAGACAGGTTGTTGCGGTCAGTACGGACCGAACCACGGCAGGAGGCAATCCAACAACGTACGGCGGCGGGGTGAACGATGCTACGGCTGCCGCCATCAACGAGCTGAAGGAACAAATAACGCAGATACAGGCGCAGGTAAGCGCGTTGACCATCGGGGGCCGCCGGCGACCATTCTCCAGCGCTAAATACCGTCGCCGTTGGCGATCCCGAAGCCCGTCACGGCAAGGTGGCTTATGCCTTTATCATGCGACGTACGGGGAACGCGCGAGAAATTGCACCGAGAAGTGCACTCACCGTGCACATGGAAATCGGGAAACGGAACCGGCCGTCCGTAAACGCGGCAAACGACGACGGTTTGATCTCCCGCTGCATTTTTGTTCTGGATAAAAACACGCGCATCTCGTACTTGGTGGACACCGGCGCAGACATCAGCGTCTACCCGCGCAGCAAAGTGCAGGGACCTGCGACGAAGAGCGAGTATGAGTTGTTCGCGGCTAATGGGGCACGAATTGCGACGAATGGTACAGTCGCGATCCACCTCAACCCGTCCCTCCGACGCGCCTTCAAGTTGTATTTTACAGTGGCTGACGTCCAGACACCTATCCTCGGCATGGATTTCCTGAGTCACTACGGGTTGCTCGTGGACCCACGGAACAAAAGATTAATCGACACGACGACCCAGTTATCATCAAAGGGGTACGCCGCCATAGACAACACGCCATCGGTGAAAACTATCTGCGGCGATTCGGTGTACCCCCAATTACTGGCGGAAGACCCGGCCCTCACGCGTCCTCCGTCTTTCGGGAAGGAAAAGGCCCGACACGGTGTAGTACATCACATCGAAACTACGCCTGGCCCGCCGGTCTACAACAAACACCAACGCCTTGTACCGGACCGCCTCAAGCAGGTGAGAGCTGAATTTGAGTTGATGATAGAACAAGCCGTGATGCGCCCATCGAAAAGCCCTTGGGCATCACCCCTTCACGTTCTGCCCAAAAAGGATGGAAATTTGCGACCATGCGGCGACTACCGAACGTTAAATGTTCGCCCGATAAGCGTGCCACCACGGAATTTGCATCCCTGCTCAAGGAACAAATGGAGAAAGTCCGGCCTCAGCCTGTGACACAACACAGGGAAAAGAAATTATTCACTTTCCGCGAATTGGAGTCTTCTCCCTACGTATTCCTGCGACACGACGCAATTAGAGGCCCTTTACAGCCGCCTTACGATGGACTGTTTAGAGTAACGGGAAGAGGCGAGAAAATGTACACCATCAATGTTAACAATCGCGATATATAAGTTTCCGTCGACCGGCTTAAGTCAGCATTTGTAGTATCAGAGGATCTCGACGCGAAAACCGCCGAAACCCGTGACATACTTATTCCACTAGAACAAATGAACGCTCGCAATGAAAGCGACGTGAATAGCGACAACGAAGGAAACACTAGTAATAGGTATGTTACACGGTCAGGCCGAAGAGTCCGTTTTCCTGACTGGTTACAGGCAGGTTTCGGCTAGGCATCACAAAAGATTACCCACGGGGACTTTCTCGGCAAAGGCAATAAAACGTTATCACTGGTAGGGGGGTGATGTAGCGGCACAAGAGTTAGAATTAGCTGCATACCGTGTTGTTGTTTTGCTTCGGAGTATCAAGACCGTTAGGTCACAGGTATTGCAAGGAGTTATGAACTCCGGGCAGAACAATGGTGCCGCTACATGTAACCGTAAAACAAGACGAATTTGTATCTTTTGACCTTCTTCTGACTATTATGACTAAACGAACGTGATCGCAAACGATTCAGTATAAACTGTGACTAAACGTCTGTATAGATATCGTTTCGCGACAAGATCTGTTTTCAATACACTAACGAGTACACATATTGGTAGTCTCATTATTCGATCCCGTACAGCTCTTATTAAGGAAGATAGACGCCTGTGACAGTATTCAGCATGGCCAACTTTGAACAGGGCATATTGATAAGCCAGAGTAACTCACATACAAATTTTTTTTTTCACGTGGAGAAATCCTCATGGACACTCCGCTGTTGCAGTAATTGCGTAACAGCAGAGTAGTGTCGGACTCTTACCGACTAAAACTCCACGATGACCACCCGACGCGTATGACAGGGATGCTCCAGGATTCTCTTATGAATTAACTTCAGTTGCACCCCCTTCACGCGTTCTCTAGTTCTAGCCAGTCCTAATATTTCCTGAATATTGAATTGGCGTTAGGGGGGGCCATTACACCTAGCGCTGTCTCTCCTTATTGATATTCACCGGAGGCTTGTCTTGTGTGCTTCGACAACTCGCATACAACCTGGTGGTACAAGCTATGAAAACACTTTTCCGGACATGAGAATACACATTTGCCCAGATAACATACAAAAGGTATTAGAGCCCACCAAATAAGAATTGCTACAATTTGCTGTAATTC
>NW_022885538.1:0-15170 GCF_011952205.1 Bombus bifarius
TTTCCAATACTATTCTGCATACCATTTATCAGGAACAATACATTTTATTTGTTAATGTAATAAGATGCGAAGTTCCTCATTTGTCCTAATATCAATCAATGGATAAATGAATTGAAATCTGTGAAAATAATGTAATATCGGAAAATAAGGATAGAAATTTTTTCCCGATTACTTGCAACTTATTAATATTAAATTGAATATACATATATAAATTGGACAGGAAACGATATTTATTTAACGGAAACTAAATGCAATACTCGTATCTATATCAAATAACTTTACAGTTATTTGACCACTCTCGTCACAACGAATCTAACACACAGACACTCTCTCTCTCTCTCTAACAACTCTATCAATTCTCACAACTCTACTCTTCGACGATTCGATACCTCTAACTACTCTACTCTTCGACGACTCGATTAGCTCTGATTCTCGCAACACGCACACTTTTCGACTCGCCTTGCGTAGCGAAACCGTCCTTCTTCTAACGCTGTCTATTGTTTCCCTCATTCCTATGTAAGAACTACCAACTACGTGCCTTTAGTCACGTAGGCACTCTTAAATGTAAACGAACCACAGAAACACGACGTACACGGTTTTTCTATTTTCAACTGATTTCTAATTCGAATTACTTTACGATATTATAATAAGTATCTAGTAATACGACTATCGAACCGATGTAATTATTGCAATGATTGTTAAATTTCAAAACAATTTCCTATCCATGTTAAACATATTACGTATATGTGCATGTCTAATATTTCGATTAGTTGCTCTACCTGCGGTAGTTCGCCATTCTGGATCATCTAGACTCAACAAAGATGCGTTCAATTTATCCATGCCTTAAATAGCTCTGTAGCGGCACAAGAGTTAGAATTTGCTTCAAACCATGTTGTTGTTTTGCTTCGGAATATCAAGAGGTATTGTGTGGAATTATAAGCTCTGGGCAAAACAATGGCACCGCTACATGTAACCGTAAAACAAGACGAATTTGTATCTTTTGACCTTCTTCTGACGATTATGGCTAAACGAACGTGATCGCAAACGATTCAGTATAAACTGTGACTAAACGTCTGTATAGATATCGGTTCGCGAAAAGATCTGTTTTAAATACACTAACGAGTACACATATTGGTAGTCTCATTATTCGATCCCCTACAGCTCTTATTATGGAAAATAGAGGCCTGTGACAGTATTCAGCTTGGCCAACTTTGAACAGGGCATATTGATAAGCCAGAGTAACTCACATACAAATTTTTTTTTTTTACGTGGAGAAATCCTCATGGACACTCCGCTGTTGCAGTAATTGCGTAACAGCAGAGTAGTGTCGGACTCTTACCGACTAAAACTCCACGATGACCACCCGACGCGTATGACAGGGATGCTCCAGGATTCTCTTATGAATTAACTTCAGTTGCACCCCCTTCACGCGTTCTCTAGTTCTAGCCAGTCCTAGTATTTCCTGAATATTGAATTGGCGTTAGGGGGGGGCCATTACCCCTAGCGCTGTCTCTCCTTATTGATATTCAGTGGAGGCTTGGCTTGTGTGCTTCGACAACTCGCATACAACCTGGTGGTACAAGCTATGAAAACACTTTTCCGCACATGAGAAAACACATTAGCCCAGATAACGTACAAAAGGTATTAGAGCCCACCAAATAAGATTTGCTACAATTTGCCGTAGTTCGTCACAATAAGCCTATGAGTATCGCGTGTCAGACGATTTTCGAATTAGTTGATGCTTGGATGTTCTAGATACGGAAGCGCGGAGTGGTGAGACGTTTATGTACAACTTGATCATGGTGTAACCCATTCATCAGCCAGAAAACTTCATGCACGATTTTCTAAAAAGAAAGACATTTCCCCCCTTCCTTATGCCGTACCAATCCTCTCTCGTCGTTCCTTATCTCATACAGAGACAGGCCAAATAATGTTGCCGATGACGGCCAACAGCCTGGGTACATGTACGGGTCTCTTGCCTGCGACAGAATTTCGTTATGTGTAGTATGCGGGGCAGAAAAGCATTTTTGCCATTAATATGAACTAGAAGATTGCAGAAAAACTGTAAACATTTTCCAAATTTTATTAATTTCATTTCATTTCTTAAAGTCTACAAAACTGTTAATCAACATTAAGCAAATATACAAAATCTTGACGTACAGTATAATGGAGCGAATATTAGAAACGATACTACTAAATCTACAAGCTAAAATGTACAAACAAATTTTCTTCAAACTAAAAAACATACAAAGTATATATTTCTGAAAATAAAAAATATCGGATCAAACACTCTTCGAACATACCTCGAACGCTCATTATTACGTATATTACCAAATCAATACATATAATATAATATATAAACCAAACCAATGAAAGGCGCAGAGACTGTAGAACATGGGGTCCTCGAGCGTGCAGTACTCTTCAGCATCGCTGCAAACACCAACTCCCTCCGCTTGTCCCAATGCCATCTCGTACGGTGAGACTGCAAACAAAAAATATCCATATATACATCAAGATAGTAATGCGATTTCTATTCTTGCAGCACCGACGTAATACACGCTGCTCCGTAATCGCTCGAGATTCCATTTCGTAGTTGAAATCTCTACGCATTTGGTAGATAAAACGATGCGAGAAATCCTCTTGTCACAGTTAGGTCTTCCAAACCTGATCGCTTCCATTTTTCCCGCTACTTCAGCGTTGTAACGTTACTTTTATTTCTGCCAACTTAGACACGACATCGTCTAAACTGCCCACTTCAGGACACGATGGCTCCTCCCGGGTATTCTGTTGAGACGGTCCCGGATTTTCCGTGTCCTCACCATTGTAGAGTTCATAATTTGTATAATTTACCTTCTTCTTCAAGCATTGTTTTTTAAATTTCTGCCATTTTGAAGCTGCTGATAATCGCCGGATGCGTAAATCATTTTTAGCTTTGGAAAGAGCGCACGTCAGCATTGCTTCAATCCGTAAATCGCGTCTGCACATTCGGCGACACTTTGATCTTTTGCGGCGAACTTCGTCAATCCATGTTAGTAACCGTTCTGTTTCTGGCTTGTTGGCGTTTGTTTTTGAAAGTCCCTTCTTTGTCCTCGCCATGCTTTCTCAACTATTTCACCCAATTATTGAGTAAGTAAAATGTATACCAACCTGTATCCGGCTCGTGTTTGTTGTAGAACAAAACAGAAGAGATTCACACAACTGCACACAAAGGATTTGAAACCACCGAGCAAAACACCCTCCTCACAGCACAGTCGTAAGATGACTAAGGGAAGTCTACGCTGCGCGTCTGAAGTCCTCTTTCTATACCCCCTCCCCTGTCTTTATGACGTAGTCTTACGCGCGAAAATGGAAACTAGTTCCGTGTAAAATCTTACGTTGGCCTTACATTCTAAGAATTTTTGAAAAATACTTCACTCCAATTAATTTTTAAATATATGTGCGACAATTTTAGTGCTAAATTTTATATATTTTGTACATTATATTAAAATTCTTGATTTACAGGAAATAATCAATAGCGTATGAAGGTGTACTGCACGTATTATTTGGCACGTACATTAATGTTGATGCAATAATAATTATTCCAATGATTTTACGTTACACACAGAATAGATAAAGTAGGCTGTAGACTATGAAATTCGTATGAAATAAGCAGAGAATAGTAACTAAATAAATGTATATGTATATGGAACATAAATCTTGTAAAAATAATATATTAAATTACATTCAAATCAAATATATGAACAAGATCTATTGACTTTTAATTATTTTTTTGAAGCACTAGTATCAAATAAAATTGCGTCATTACGAATACAAAAACAATAACGTTGATATAAAAATGTCATCCTGAAACACAGTTTGACGTGATACAAGTTCATTATTTTAATTTAAGCAGAAAATATCTAATCATATTTAACAATTTTGAAAAACATACCTCTACTAAACTAGCATTATCTTTTCCTATACCATCGGCAAGGCCCTGAACAGCAAGCAGTTCAGCAGTTGTTAAAAAACTAGCCAATTGTACCCGAACCACATTTACTTCACCCTGATACATAAAATCAACCAATGCAGCCAAATCATCGAAATTTACATTAGATTACGAGATAAAAATATGACCTTTTTCATCTTAATGTCTCCCAAAAACGTATTTAGCAGAAAGGATACGACATCTATAACGATCCAATTAGAAACTACCGGAGCATGTGTATCTTAAGCGGATCTTTAAACGTCGATTAAACGCGTTCTGTATCCAATCCTGGCTGAAACATATTTACTCACACCCCCAGTAACCCACCTCTAAGTCATTCCAATCAACGTACCATACGAACACGAATCCAACGCGTTGCAGGAATACAAACAACTGCCTGCAGCTGTTTAGCTGTACACGACGAGTATAAGTATTTCGGATACTCCTCCAGTACAAAGCAGACACCCAAACGACAATTTTTCAACACAAAAATATTTAAAACAATAGTTATAAAAGCGTGATACTTAATACCAGGTGTTCTCTCACTCGCGGGGAGACACGATCGTGTAGAAGCGCATCAACAGGAGTCGTAAATTCCTGTTACGATTGTTCAATCGACGCCGCGAGATGATCGATCCCCTATTGCGTTTAGGCTAATAGAGGTGGTTCATTGAGGTGCACACTGCTGGAACGGGTTTTCAGGTGTGTTTTATTGAGATACTGTGGATACACTGCGTGGTGAATTAACAGCAACCGGGATACGGTTGGACTCGGTTAGAACGTAAGATCAGGGGATGAGAGGGCGAGAGCGTAAGCGCGAATCGTTGTTGCGAACTGAGACTTCCCGGGGTTGCTGACTGAGTGACTGACTGGCTGCCTGACTGACTCACTGACCGACTGCTGACTGATCTGCGGGAGTGTATACCCGCTCGAAGGATGTTGACCGTTCGAAGGATGTGAAATCAGTGCCGTTAGGAGACGATGCTGTCTCGGTGGAAGGCTAAGGATCGGTCCCTCCAGCGCACGGGACCATCGGATTTGTTGGAGCCGATGTTATTTAGGAGAGTGAGGGAATAGGCTTCGTTTTTAATTGGTTAAACGAAGGTTGGTGGATTAGGAAGGGTCTTAGCTGCCCTTGATAGAAAGTTGTTATTAGGAAGCATCGTACGTGGAAAAACCCAACTTTCCCTTGCCAAGCCGTAGTAAACAATAGTCTTTAGAAACTGATTTAGAAAAGGACATTTGTTGGGTCTGAAGGACCTTAACGAGCAAATTACTCGGGTTTATGACGGGTACTTAGGCTATTGAGGGTACGCCGTACGGAAGAGCGGACATCTGGTGTCCGTCTGGCCCGCGGTGTGTGACCTGGGCCAGGCAGAGAGTCGCGCGGCGTAACACCAGGCTTGACATCAGGTATAAGCAAAAATAAATTTTTTCAAACAAATTTCAAGTTAAATCCTTAGCTTGTGTAATTATATCAAACTTGCTCAATTAACAAGGAGCAGTTTCCATCGTGTTTTGACAACTGACTCATCGATGATGTTTTTCCTTGGAATTGAAAAAGGAATGTGCATAATTTTGTCCTCCGTCCACACTCAAAATACTATCTACATGCTATAATTAGGGATTCAATTTTATAATACGTTGCCTCACTTTCCATCACTGCTTTCCTACTATCAGTCACTTGAACTGTAATATAAACCAGTCTTTTATTTCCAATACTATTCTGCATCCCATTTATCAGGAACAATACATTTTATTTGTTAATTTAATAACATGCGAAGTTCCTCATTTGTCCTAACATCAATCAATGGATAAGTGAATTGAAATCTGTAAATATAAGTATCTAGTAATACGACTTCCGAACCGACGTAATTTGTTACGTCGCGTAACACTCTACCTAGCGCAGGCCACACACCGCGGGCAAGATGGCAACCAGATGTCTTCGGATACTCACTGCGTACGCTCAATAGTCTCAAGTACCTTCCATAAATCTCAGTAATTTCCTGGTCGAGGTCCTTCAAACTGAACAAACGTCTGTTTCCGAAGCATTTCTAAAGACCTTAGTCTACTACGGCTTGACAAGGGAAGTTTTTCTCACGTATGATGCAACTTTCCTTCCACTAACCACTTTCTCTCGAGGGCGGTTAAGACCCTTCGATTAACCAATTAACAACGAAGCCTATTTCCCTCACTCTCTTTACTAAAATCGTCACCAACAAATCCGATGGCCCCGTGGGCTAGACACACCCACCCTTAGCTTTCCTCCGTCACAGCATCCTCTCCGAACCACACTGATTTTACATCCTTCGAACTGTCAACATCCTTTGACCGGGAATACACCCGTAGATCAGTCACTCACTCATCTCGTACATACGCACCAGCGTAACTGTCTTCTTTACAAGTTGTCAGAATAAACGGTGATATATAACTTACTATACTGTTTCATATTCATTTAACCACCTCTGTTATCTTAACCGAAACAGGGGGAACGACGATTTCGCGGCGTCGATTATCCGAATCGTAGCGAGAACTTACGCCTCTCGCTGACGCGTTTTCCTCGCGACCGCGTCTCTCCGCCAAGAGTCGTAACATTTGGTCCTTCGAGCCGGATTCAGGGTCAAGTGAAAAGTGCACACCAGTGACACCCACTATCACACAGTGCAACGTGAATCCAACACAACCAGCAGCGGAAGCGTTACCACCCCAGCGAGGTCAGTAACGTCAAGGGCCGTCACCTTCGAAGAGGTATAATCCGGTGGTTGAAACGCAACCACACAGCCTCCTGCCGCAACTGGACAATCGTCGACAGAAGTAAGTTATAACCACTCCATTCTCAATTATATAACAAATAATGACAACCGGAAACGAACTTGCCGCCTTGCGTCGACGCCGGGGCCAATATACCGGCCACTTTACACGCTTATCAAAAAAACTGGACGTAATCGAACAATCCGGCTGTCCGCGAGAGGCCAAGTTTATCCAAATCAAAAATCGTCTGGAAATCTATGAGACGGAACTCCGCGTCATTTAAAACGAGATTGTGAGCATAGACGAGGAAGCGAGCGAGCGCGGCCTTGAAATAGCAGACGAGTACAAAAAATTAGTACTCCGAGTAACCAATCAGTTAAACCACATACGACTAACTACGACGTCACAATCGACCAACGACGAATCAGCTGCCGGTCGCGAGACTGCTTCGCTTAAATTACCGGAGAATCATTTTCCGGGACATAATGCGATGACGCCACGTTCGCCATTGCCACAAGGGCCCACGGATAAAGTACCCACCATGGCGAATTCACAACCACCAGAATATAGCAGCAACACGTCTATCAGTTTCCTGGGAAACAATAATAATCTAAACAGCAACGCTATTCAGACTCCGCCGACGGAGAAGATCGCATCGACTCGAACGCCGATCGCGTCGCGAGTCACGCGTAGCTCTTTGCATGACACCTGCAGCTCATCACCTACACGCGACTTGACGACAACCAAGTTCGCGTCCGCATTATCTCGACCGTCCTACCCAAGGACACTATTAGGGAAGTGATACATTTACACTGTACATGAGAGTGTGTGTGTGTAAGGGTCAGAGGGCGTCCAGGTCTTAGTTGAGACAAAAGACTGCCGTTAGAAGATTCTGGATAGTCGGTTGGCGACAAGCGTGCGTGCAAGACGTTCTTCAGAGTGTAATATAGATGTATAGCTGTTGTGTGTGAAATATAGTCAATTATTTGTATTTCCAAATCCTCGAATTTCCTTAACATGGTAGCAGAGCGTGGTTACTAGTTTTGCAAGATATGTAGTGCGTGGTTACGATCTTGCGAGTGAGTTTTCAGTAAAGAAAAAAAAACTGTCAGAGGAAAAATATACTTCGAGCACGTAGGAACGCTTGAGTAAGAAAAGAAAAAAAAAAGAAGAATCAATTAAAATGGAGAGATCGGAAATCATGATACCTATATTCGATGGTGAGGATTATGGAATGTGGAAGCAAAGAATCACGATGTTTCTCAAATATAAGGAATGCGAGGTTGTTACAACTAGAATGAAGAACGAAAGAGACGATGAAGACTGGTACAAAAAGGATTTGAAGGCGATAAATATAATTTATAGTGCAATATCGAACAGACAATTGGAGTATGTTAGGGAAGGAAAAACGGCGTATGATATAATAAAAAGGTTCGATGAAATGTACTTGAAAGTGTCGACGGCACTGCAGATCGTATGCAGAAGGAGATTGGAAAACATAAGACTGGAGAACTACAGTGATTCAGCATCATTCTTTAACGATTTCGAAAAATTAATAAACGAATTAAAAAGTGCGGGCGCACAAGTAAGTGAGAGGGAAATGCTGAATTACATGCTGAATACGTTACCCGAAGAATACAGCTACATAGCGGACATAATAGACGCATTGAAAGAAGAGAATCAAACGGTAGCGTATGTGAAAAATAAAATAGAAATAGCAGAGAAGAAAAATAAATCCAATCGAGGAGAAAGGCAAACCAACGCCTTTTCTGCAAAAAAGGAAGGATGCTTCAGATGTGGAAGATTAGGACACTTTGCGAGAGAGTGTCAAAATGGCGTCCAGGCGGGAAGCAGTAACGGCTATTGGCATGGGCCAACACGTGGTCGAAACAGAGGAAGAGGGAACAAAGGCAATACGAGCAGGGGACGTGGAAACTTTCATCGTCAAACAACAACCGGCACGGGCGAGCATGGAAACTCAAGAGCAGGCATATGGATAGCAACGGCGCACGCAGCAAACAGCAGTGAGACGAATGAAATAAGTAAGAACGAAATGGTGTGGCTATTAGATAGCGGTTGTAAAGATCACATAATTAATGATATCAATTATTTTGATAAATCTATCGACCTAAAAGAACCGGTAAATATATATTTAGGCGATAATAGACCGATAAAAGCGACAAAAGTTGGGAATGTTATAAGTTATTTTGAAGCATTCGGAAAACAAAATAAAATAAATATGAGGAAAGTATTTTACGCGAAAGAAATGTCCGCAAATTTGATTAGTTTAGGTAAACTAACAGACAATAAGAATACGGTTATTTCCAAAGGAAATATTGCGAAAGTAATAGATGAGGATAATAAACTTACAGCTGTAGCGTTCAAAGAGAATGGGACATATAGAATAAAAAGTATTGTGGCGGCACGGGCCACGGAACTTTTCAACGGCTCCGGATGCAAAGCGCGACGCCGCCAAAGTGCAACACCGACGTGCCCAATGTACCATCGATATCTTCACACTCTTTCCGCCGAATTCTCGGAAGAGCATACACGTGCCAGCACTGGCGGCACATCTAATGAATGCACGCTAGTGGGGGATATCGATGGGCTACGAAGGGAAGAATCTGCGCGATCCGAAACAAAAGCAGAGTCAGTCTGTCTTGCGCCATTAAATGTGTAACTCCTCGGTACTATTTGCATAGCAACGCGTCGAATGATCTCTCGGTGTCTATCGTTATTTGTTAGTTGTTACCTGTTGTCTGTTACGTGTAATTGTTAGTTGTTAATTGTTAACTCTGATTGTTGATTAGTTCTAATTAAACTATTATTCGTTAAAAACACCAAGAGTAGTTCCTTACGCACCTATCACCATACCACCTCAAACTGGTGACCCCGACGTGATTTAACGTGACATTTAGTGAAAGAGGTGACCGTGATAGTGCTATCGTTTTTAACCACCGATTTTGAGTGCACCGCGACGATGGAAAGTAATACACAGGGAACCATAGCCAGCCAGGTGATCAGCATGTCTCCACTGCTGCCCACGAACACGGCGGCATGGTTTGCCCTTCCGGAGAGACAATTCGAGGCAGCGCGAATTACGGAAGACACCATTAAATACGTGACGCTGGCAAAATGCCTCAACGATCAACAGCTCCAGGACGTCGAAGACCTAATGACGAACCCTCCAGACATCGGACGCTACGAGAAATTAAAACATGCGCTCATTCGCAAATTATCCGATACGGACGCGACCCGGATAAAGAAGTTGGTGGAAAGCGAGGAGATGGGAGATAGAAAGCCATCCCAGTTTTACCAACACTTAAAAAAACTCTCCAGCCCCTCCACGCCCGATGATTTTACCCTCACGCTGTGGAGGAACCGATTACCCGCCCGCATCAGGCGTATCCTCGCGGCAGTCGACGATTCGGACCCAGAAAGGTTATTGCGGCAGGCGGACCTGATCGCTGAAGAATTCACGGAGGATTTTCAGCGCACCGCCCGGGTAACGGCAGTAATGGACCCACCAGCGCAAAACGCTGGAGTATACGAACCAATGGCCGCCGCAATCAATGTGTTGAGAGAGCAAATATCACAGTTGCAGGCACAGATGAACGCGTTGAGCATGATTAATCATCGTCGACCACGATCACGATCACGCTCGCGTTCGCGATACCACCGACGTTCGCGCTCGCGAGATCGGCCACGGCAAGACGGTCTGTGTTTCTATCATGCAAAGTTCGGAGAACGCGCGAGGAGCTGTCGTTTCCCATGCACGTGGAAGTCGGGAAACGAGACCAGCCGTCCGTAGACGCGGCAGACGACGACGGCCTGAGTTCCCGCCGCATCTTCGTTACGGACAAGGGAACGAAGATCTCTTTCCTTGTAGACACCGGCGCCGACATCAGCGTATACCCCCGCAGTAAAATCCATAGGCACGTCAGGAAAAACGCGTACGAACTATTCGCGACCAACGGGACGCGCATCGCAACGTATGGTGCCACTGCGATTGGCCTTAACCTGTCCCTAAGACGAGCCTTCAAGTGGAACTTCGTAATTGCTGACGTTCAAACGCTTATCATAGGCGTAGATTTTTTAAGCCATTATGGGTTGCTCGTGGACCCGCGAAACAAACGACTCCTCGACACGACAACCCAATTATCAACAAGGGGATATGCTGCCACGACGGAAGAAATATCCATCAAAACCATAATCGGCGAATCGGTCTACCATCGACTTTTGGCGGAGTTTCCGGATCTAACTCGTCCACCGGCCTTCGGACGACAGAAAATCCGACACAGTGTGGTACAACATATTGAAACCACACCCGGGCCACCCGTCTACAGTAAACCTCGACGTCTCCCACCGGATCGTCTCAAGCAAGTCAAGGCGGATTTCGCAACAATGATCGAGCAAGGAGTGATGCGGCCATCGAAGAGTCCATGGGCATCACCCCTGCATGTCGTCCCAAAGAAGGACGGAAGTCTACGACCATGCGGCGACTGTCGTGCGTTGAACGCTCGCACCATACCCGACAGGTACTCCCCACCACATATCGAAGATTTCGCGCAACATCTGTACGGTAAGCGTGTCTACTCAAAAATCGACCTTGTCCGCGCTTACCACCAAATCCCGATCGCGCCAGAAGACGTTAAGAAAACCGCGATCACGACACCTTTCGGACTTTTCGAAGCAACCAACATGATGTTTGGGCTTCGAAACGCCGCGCAAACGTGTCAAAGATTCGTTGACGAAATTACCCGTGGTCTGGACTTCGTGTTCGCTTACATAGACGATTTCTTAATCGCATCCGAAACCGAAGAACAACATCGCGAACACCTTCGGATTTTGTTTGAACGCTTAAACGAGTATGGCGTAGTCATCAACCCAGTAAAGTGCGAATTCGGTGTGAACGAAATCACATTCTTGGGACACACCGTAAACGCCGACGGGATAAAGCCGCTAGCCGAACGCGTTGACTCTATTGTAGAAGTACCGCTCCCCGGGACCGTTAAAGCACTACGCAGGTACCTCGGTATGATTAATTTCTACCGACGTTTCATACCGGGGGCCGCAAAAATTTTTCAACCCCTAAACGACCTATTAAAAGGAGGAAAAAAGGGCAACGCGCCCATCAAATGGACAGAGCAATCCGAAGCCAGCTTCCGCGAGTCGAAACGCGCCCTCGCTAATGCCACGATGTTAGCGCATCCGATACCTGGCGCACCTGTTAGCCTCGCGGTAGACGCATCCGACTATGGAATAGGAGCGGTCCTCCAGCAACGCGTCAACGACTCTTGGCAGCCGTTAGGTTTCCTTACCAAACCGTTGAAATCCGCGCAGCGAAAGTACAGCGCGTACGACCGCGAATTACTCGCTATGTACACTGCGGTAAAGCGATTTCGACAGGCCATTGAAGGGAGAAATTTTATAATTTACACCGATCATAAACTCCTTACATATGCGTTCAACCAAGATCCTGATAAGTGTTCGCCGCGACAATTCCGGCAACTAGATTACATCGGACAATTCACTACCGACATAAGATATATCAAGGGGTTAGACAATAATGTTGCCGACGCTCTGTCACGCATCGAAGCGATAGGAAAGTCTGTGGACCATCGAGCTCTCGCCGCCGCGCAAGAAGCCGACAAAGAACTAAGCAACATCGTCAACTCCGATACATCCGCGCTACGGTTAAAGAAAATACGTTTCCCCGATCACGACGTAGAAATATATTGCGACGTATCGGGTGACTTTGTACGACCGTACGTACCGAAATCCTTGCGGCGCGACGTATTTAATTCGCTCCATGAACTTTCCCATCCAGGGATACGTGCCACTCAAAACCTGGCGACGACGCGTTTCGTCTGGCCGTCCATAAACAAGGACTCCCGAAATAGGACACGACCATGTATCCCGTGTCAACAATGTAAAGTCACCAGGCACGTATCCTCACCCGTCGGAACATTCGGAGAATTAGCGGGCCGTTTCGAACACTTACACATAGACATTATCGTGATGCCATATTCAAAAGGCTACCGATATTGTCTAACGTGCATCGACCGTTTTTCGCGTTGGCCCGAAGCCGTTCCCATCGCCGACATGGAGGCAACCGTCGCTTCGGCTCTCCTTTCCACGTTGATATCTGGTTTCGGCGTGCCTTTAAGAATAACGACCGATCAAGGACGCCAGTTCGAGTCGAACCTAATTAACGAACTATGCCGGTTGCTCGGCATCAGACATTTGCGCACGACAGCCTATCACCCCGCGTCCAACGGGATGGTAGAGCGCCTCCACCGACAACTAAAAGCAGCAATCAAATGCCACGATACGAGCAACTGGGTGGATATCTTGCCGATAGTTCTATTAGGCATACGAACAGCTATTAAAGAGGACCTAAACGCGACGGCAGCCGAAATGGTTTATGGCACCGGCATACGATTGCCGGCCGAATTATTTATACCGACTAAACAACAGGCCAATTCGGAATTCGCAAGTCGCCTAAAAGACCGAATAGGAAAAATCAGACCTCATCCAATTACGCGACACGGCGAAAAGTGAACCTTCGTGTTCCGCGACCTCGAAACATCGCCTTATGTATTTCTGCGTCGCGACGCCATCGGAGACCCCTTACAACCACCCTACGACGGGCCGTATCAGGTTATAGAGCGAGGAAAAAAGACCTTCACTATTAAAATAAATAATAAAAACGTAATAGTGTCCATAGACCGATTGAAACCCGCATTTCTATTTAACGATAATATTGAACACCATAGCACGGAAAGGCGCAATGTAACAATACCGCCCGGTGCCCGAAACGAACACAGCGAAGGGGACTCAAGAGTTCATCACACCACACGCGCGGGCAGGAGAGTTCGATTTCCTGATTGGTTTCAGGCGGGTCTCGGATAGGCGTTAGGAGCCGGCGAACGTGCACCCTTGCCTGTAACATTTATATATTTTTCATTTATACAGCGTTATCACTGGTAAGGGGGTACTGTGGCGGCACGGGCCACGGAACTTTTCAGCGGCTCCGGATGCAAAGCGCGACGCCGCCAAAGCGCAACACCGACGTGCCCAATGTACCATCGATATCTTCACACTCTTTCCGCCGAATTCTCGGCAGAGCATACACGTGCCAGCACTGGCGGCACATCTAATGAATGCACGCTAGTGGGGGATATCGATGGGCTACGAAGGGAAGAATCTGCGCGATCCGAAACAAAAGCAGAGTCCGTCTGTCTTGCGCCATTAAATGTGTAACTCCTCGGTACTATTTGCATAGCAACGCGTCGAATGATCTCTCGGTGTCTATCGTTATTTGTTAGTTGTTACCTGTTGTCTGTTAAGTGTAATGGTTAGTTGTTAATTGTTAACTCTGATTGTTGATTAGTTCTAATTAAACTATTGTTCGTTAAAAACACCTATCACCATACCACCTCAGTATATTGAAAGGGAAGAAGCACTTAGTAAACAGCGCCGAACGTAGTGGTATGAGTAAAAAGGAAAGATGGCATAAATATTAAATACTTGGCGTAAATTTATGGCGTAAATTTTAAATACTTAAAGATTTTGGGTAAAGAGCAGCTAGTGACTGGCATACCGAATGAATTTGAAAAGGAACTTTTGAAATGTAGGGTGTGTATAGAAAGCAAAATGCATAACTTACCTTTCAAAAATAATCGAACTAAGGCTAAGGAAATAATGGAAATTATTCATACGGACGTATGTGGTCCCTTTAAGACTACCGGATTCAATGGAGAAAAATATTTTATTTCATTTATCGATGATTATAGTAAAATAACTAGGATCTATTGTATAAAATCAAAAGATGAGGTCTTTGATTCTTTCGTACAGTTCGTAAATGAAGCCGAAAATTTAACGGGCAAGAGGTTAGAAATATTAAGATGCGATAATGGCAAAGAATATTTAAATAATCGAATTTATAAATTTGCTAGGGATAAAGGTATAAGAATAAATAATTGCCCAACATACGTACATGAATTAAACGGGACAGCGGAAAGGTATAATAGAACAGTGATGGATATGGCGCGGTACTTGTTAGCGGAAGCGAAAGTACATAAAAGGTACTGGCCGGAAATAGTTTGTACAGCGGTATACTTGAAAAATCGAATATTAGCGAATACTATAGAGAGAAAGACACCATTTGAAATATTCTTCGGGAGAAAACCAAGTGTTAAAAATCTACATCTATATGGAAGTAAAGCTTTTGTAAGAAGGCCAGAACAAAAAAGAGTTTCCAAATGGGACAAGAAGGCAGATATGGGAATTCTATTAGGATATAGTGAAGAAGGATACAGAGTCTTATTAGGTGGAAAAATAACAATAGCTAGACATGTAGAGGTCATAGAGACAGACACTTAATGTATCGGTTTTGAGGAAAACTCATTGGAGGCAGATTAGAGAAATGATAGCGAAGATAACTATT